>NW_011887853.1:94438-95803 GCF_000806365.1 Fopius arisanus
GGCCTGGCAAAGAAAGGAGTGACCACGCTGTGCGAGTACCGACTTATCAGCACAGAACATCCAAAACTCTTCATCTTCGAAATACACAGGGAAGACATTAAGCGATTTAAAACCCCAATCTCTGTGAACAACATAGACCTTATGTCCTATGTTAACAGCAAATTCATTTACGTGGAAAGACATTTTGGCAAACAACTAAAGGATCTATACATCGACGTCCTAACACAAAAATGCGAATTGGAAAGGCAAGTGCTAGAAAATTCATTATTAATTGCCTATTCAAAACCCGCCGAATTTGCCTTAAGAATCATGAAAGAGCCCGGTTATATGGCTAACACAGCTGGCGAAGTCATCCATATTGTAAAATGCCTGGCTGTCCCCGTGACCGTAGCCCGGACAACTACCTGCAATAGTCACCTACCTGTGACCGTAAACAATGAGACAATGTTTGTGGCCCCTCACACCCATATTTTACTAAAGAAAAGCCCGAGGGTTAGCTGCAACTCTTTCATTGCACCAATGTACAAAATAGATGAAAACTGGATTAAAATGACCCCTCTGCCAATTCCAGTAGTAGCTCCAGGAGAGTTAGAGCCAATGACCAAGCCAACTTGGAAATATGAGAATTTAGCCAGTTTAGCCACATCCGGAATTTATTCAATGAACGATCTTGAAAAACTACAAGATCATCTAATGTTCCCTGAAGAACAAACTGCAGTACTAGATACCATCGCTAGAAGTGCCCTAGGAGAACAGATACACATGCCTGACATCGCGTTTTCCAATTTTTTCGATGAAAACTCCATTGAAAAAATTGCCAACAAAGCTTCCGTAAAAGTATGGGGATGGTTAACAGGCTTCGGGACCTTTAGTGCCGGACTAATTGGGATATTCATGATCGCCAAGACAATCAAATTTATGATAGACACTTTCATCCATGGTTATGCACTTCATCGTGCCTTTGGATGGAGCATATGGCTGATAGGTGCCGTATGGGACTCATTGACCACCTTCTTGCTGCACTTCAAGAATCGAAGCTCCAAAGACTCGGAGACAGATAAAGATGAAGAAACAAAGGATAAGAAAGCGACGGAGGAACCCCAGGTTATCACTCTTGAAAAAATCGAAAGCGGACAGAAAATGTACGAAATACCTCGGCCAATGGCACCAATGGAGCAATCGCCACCGGGAATCTACCCCAACCTGCAAGCAACCGGCGAGAAACCCTTCCGGTACGAACACCATAAATATATAAAAATGGTCGTTTTTGCGTTTTTTCTTCTTTATATTTAATTACCAATGGATTGACCCCCGGAAAAGGAATAATGTTAACCTTATTTTTCGCGTATGCATGTGAATGAAACA
>NW_011887853.1:96316-113265 GCF_000806365.1 Fopius arisanus
ATATATATATATATATATTAAGAAAACGCAAAAAAAAATAGATTTTTTAAAAATCCTAACTGTATATAACCCCTTAAAACTGCAGGATTCTAATTATTCATAGATGACTAAATCAATTGAAATTACTTGACCTCTAATAATGTAGTTCGTGACAGATAATTTATCATTTTTCGTCATTGGAAGTGCAATGATCGTGGCCGAGGCAAAAACGGAGAGAAGGGAGAAACTCATATAAAAATATTCTAGAATATTTCTTATAGAATACCCTGTAGGATTCACTGAGGTAAATCCTATAGGATTCCTATACGTAAATATATGAAAATATTATATAAGATTTCCTATAGAAAATCCCACAGGATTCACATATGTCAATCCTATAGAATTGGGCGAGAAGGAGAAGAGGAAGGGGGACGTGTTCATATAAGAATATTCTGTAAGAGTTGCTATACAAAATCCTATAGAATTTACATAGGTAAATCATATTGGATTCCTATATAGGCAAGTATGACAGTGCACTAATCATTTTTCGGCATTCGAAGTGCAATGGTCGTGGGGGAGGCGAAAAGGGGAAGGAGGGAGAAACTCATATAAAAATATTCTATAAGATTTTCTATCAGATTTTTTCCAATAAAACTGCCCATAAAATTTCCTATAGGATTTCCTCGGGGGTCTTTTTCATTAGGGTTGCCCGGGAATTCTCTTATAGTGTTTCGTATAAGATTTATTATAGGGCGTCCTGCATGATATCCTGTAACATTTTTTAGCATGTTTTTCTTAAAAAGCAAATGTTAAATACTCCATATTATTTCCTTTAAGTTTTTTTTTCCATAGGGTTTGTTGTAGGGTTTACGCCGATGAGCTCGGATGCTCATCGTTATTTAAGCGAAGTCATGTGAGTATTTTACTCGTATGTGATAAATCATATAGAAAGATTTCATATTAATGGAGAATAAAATTTCATACGCATATGGTATAGTTTATGCGTATATTTCCCAGACGAAAATTTCATTTGCGGATTATTTCTTCACAAAGTGGTAGAAAAATAAGGCAAATAGAACACTTTTGTATAGAAAATATCCTAACGCCCATATACAACAAGCGTACAGAATTTCTGCTCGCTATTCAATTACGATCTTTTTATACGATTTTTCCTTGCGTATTTCTTCGACACTCCGATTAACTTCAATTCCAACACTTTCGAATTCATCATCACAGTTTAATAAAAGTGAATATATCGTCAACTGTATCGACATGGGAATTATATTTAGGAGGATCTCGAGAAGTAGCAGCGAGAAGAGTATTTTCCGATACATATAAAAAATCTTATAAAAGCTACAAGTTTATTTGCATTTTAATTCATATTTATAAAAATGAATTTGTAAAAAAAATCGTGAGAATTCAGCGCATATATACATGCATTTTATAATAGAAACAGACTTCATTTCGAATCTCAGAATATTTTATATTACTTTGTCATTGAATTAGCAAATCATAAATGATGCATTGTATTGCGAGCGAGTTCTGGTAGAAATTTTGGCTGGTGGGGCGACTCTAACAGTCGGGGCGTTTTTCCGAGGGCGATGCGCCTGGGAGCTCGCCGGCGCTGCGCCCGCCTGGACGGAGGCGCGCCTGTAGCGGTTTTGCATATAACCCTACTTTTGCACCCCGTTAGGTAGTTTCCCCTCGATTTTTTCCGTTCCCCAATGTACCACCAGTGTAATTATACGTAAATTAATAATTTTGAAGGATGGAATTTGAAGAAGAGGTAACGACGATGTTTTTTTTTATTTTTATTTATTTACAACTATTGATATTTATTCGACTCTAACAGTCCCGTATTGATCCGTATTGAGTCCCATATTGATCAAAGTCCGGGCGAGCCCGATGTTACTTTCAATTTCTGCTAGGGAGTCGAAGAACAGTTTTTTACGAGCTCAGGTTCCATCCATTTATTTTACATAATTACAGAATCATAGTTCAAAACTGCAGGGCGGGTTAAATGAATATTTTACACATTCCAATTTATTGGCAGATACATTAATCAACGTCCCATCGGTTTGGAATCGGAGACATATAAATACTCCCTGAAACTTCGACTAAAACGGCGAGAGCATTTATGCATGACAAAGGTAAATATACCAATTGCGGCGACGGTTCAACAATTTTCATATAAGACGTGTTGAAAGCAGATCCTACTGTGTGGAAGCGAGATCCGAAAACTCCTCTCATTATTTCGGCGCCGCGTTGCCAAGTAATGATGGAGGTTATGCGAATAAATTCAAGACGGTTATCGGCATCAACTGGAGTAACGTGGACAACTGAGTTGTCATACTTTAGAGATCTCCCATTCTGCGTCTGGTACATAACCCCATCAATACAAACACGTTGAAGGCGAGTAATACGTAGGTGTTCATGGATATCAGCATATCCAGCTGCATTTAGCGCGACAGTTTCATCATCGTCAAGCAATGCTGGTCTTCCTCTAGCATGCCGAACAAATCTCCCAGTTGCGTTTTCTGGTAACACAACCCAGCGTGCTTTGTGAAGGAATTCTCGGAGTACATTCAAAACTCCCGGTGTCAATTCCCAATCAAGGCATTTTTCAACCATTTGGGCCAATAAAATTCGACATGCGATTTGCATTGCACGATCAGTAGGACTCGTTATGTAATTTTTCAACTGCCTATTTAGTGATTCAAACCAGAATCCAGACGCCACCCACAAGGGACCCAATTCTCGAACACAACGAATTATATGTTTCAGCAGATGAAGACTGTATGTCTGATAACGTTCTTCAAACATAATCCCGTATTGTTGCCGAAAACGATTAATGGCACGTGTAGCATGGTTTAATTGCTCATCGACAATTGAATCCTTGTTCATAATGTACGTTGCTTCGGCAAAGAGAGAAAAATGTTCAATTTGTTCATCGCTCATGAACTCATGAGCGCATGGAAGCCAGTAATACCAAGCTAAGTTTCGGTATTCTGTGCCTTTGTACTTAGCAAAGTATTCCAAAGGTCGCGGACGTCTCGCCAGTTTTGTTGGTGGTGTCACTAATTCGATACGGCTGCTGATCGTCCGGATCTGTGCGGGAGTTATATAGTTCTCCGTAGCAGGATTTGTATAAATTTTATACAGTTGGGGCAGATTTCTTTCCCACAGACAATGTAATGCTTCTGCAAGCTGGCATGAACGAAGATCTAAACCTGGGATTATAGTCAAAGCTGAAATATTTCGAACCCCATTTTCGGGCACATGATTTGCGTGGGCTAGATTGGCATCTCGCCTTATTTCCTCATCGGTGCGATCAGCAGCAAAATCTTCTCCATTCTCAAGGTTGCCATCGCGGTATCTATAGATATGGAACTCGTGTCGCGCACCGATTCTCGCACCTCGCGCATAACAAAAAGTGCAGCCTGAAAAACCATTGAAACGCGTCATCCCCAGGATCGAATATCGGGCGTCGGAATCGGCAGCAATAATGAGAGGAATGAATCTACTTGTTATTTGTGCACCTCTACCTGGATGCCAGGTGATTCCATTTCTGTGCAAGCTCCGCAATTCTGCACAGACAGGGGTCAGAAATTGAGCCATTTTTGGTTTTCTTGGACCAACGAAGAGAGCTGCTAGCAGTGAATTCCGCTGTCGAGCTCGAGGAGACAATTCAAGGACCTGAACGAAAACTGGCCAAATAGTAACTGAAGCCGAGACGACGGGGTCCACTCCATCCGTCCAAATGACGAGGGAATAATTATTAGTTCCTCTGGACAGGAATCCACCATCTGCAGATAGGCGTCGGTATACGGTTCCATCATACACATCCTCAATGGCATTAGGATTACGTTTGACTCTCGTCTACGGATATTGCAAGGCTGTATACTTGCCAGTTTTACTGAGAAGTCCTTGAAGCTGAGCAGGTAGATTTAGATACAGATAAGTTCCCATATTAGTTGTTTTGCCTGGGCCTGTACTTCTACATCGGCAGATTCGATCAGGTTCTTTTCTCGCTTCTAAATTTTCGAAACATATCGTACACACTATGGAACGCGTGAAGTTGTCAAGGTTACGACTCACTACTCGCCAAAAGGCAGCCATTGTTGTTGGGAAATTCGCATTGTCGAATTCCATATTTGCTATTTTGAAGGATTTCAACATTGAAACATATGAATGCTTATACCGAAGTGCCTTGGCTATCTCCAGGAGAAGCTTCTCAAATTTCGGCACATTGCCTCGGGCTAACAGAGGTCCATCTAATCCCATTCCCTCGACGTTAAAGTTGAAAAATTGTTCGAAGACGTTGAACTGTTGGCCAGGTACGTCATCTTCCACAGCTTCTACTTCTTCATCAGAATCGTATATTTCTTCTTCATCGGCACTCTCTTCAGAATCAGGGAGCAATTCGATGTCCGCATCAGCCTCATCGCCTGGCTGTTGTTGCTCAGGATGGTCCGGTAACTCTTCATCTGAATCGTACAAAACCTCTACCTGATTGAAATCTCCGAGACCAGGAATAACCACGGGATCATTGTTGATCCTATCATCTTCTTCAGAGTCATATAATAACTCCTCGTCACTGGGATCATCATTTACATTGTTTTCAAGGCGCCTATCCATAGCTCACTGCAAATAGAAGCCAAATAACTTTGAATAACCTACACACATGGTTTTTTTTATTTTTAAATTGGGATTATTTTGGTTTTTGCAAAATTTCCTGGAACAACTATTTCTAGAAACAATTCACCGCCGCACAGTTCTTCCACGGTGATTTTATTATTATCCAATTATGATGCAAGTGTATGTTTTCAATCAAAGTAGTTGCGATTACTTTTCAGACGGTTTCATCACGTATAGGAATACAAACAAGTATATAGAAAAAAAGACAAAATATATTCAGAGTTTAGAATTATTGAAATATTTCTAATATGATTTCAATTCCAATGTCGAAATTACACTAAAAAAGAATATCAATTTTAGAAGACGGTACATAGGGACAAACGAAAAAGAAGCGTCCTTTCCGAAAATGTGATAAAATTTTTCGGAAATCATTTTTCAAAAAATTAGATGTGAGATGCAACATATGTTCTTTCAAACAAAAAATGAATCAATTATATTGACTACCAAAAATTTAATGAAATATTATTGATAACCAATTGTTTTTGAACATATTTTCTGTGAAAATGACAACTACAAAAATGTTAATAATTAAAATGTAGATATCTCTTTGCATGTGGAAAATATTCATCGATAATTGACCCCAACTGGGAGAGAAATATTTGCAAATGATAATTGAAAAATAGTTTCCATCAGAAAAAATTGTGGCTATTCGTAAAATAAAGGTAATACCACTACTTAATTGCAAAAAAAGAAATGAAAATTGATACACATCGATTTCAGCCAAACCTGAATTACTTTCTTTTCAATACGGTATTCCTTAAAAAAAAAATTGCGATCATAAACTTATTTTGTTTGACGAGGGACGTGGATTTTGGGTGGTCGTGCGTCGGAAAATGAAAGTATGGGTTGTGAATAAAGTTGAATGTAGTTGAAAGCGGAATTATAAAACACTTCGCGTTTCATAGTCACTTGTCGAAAAATATACAATTATGTACAGGTATTTGTTGAGTAATTAAATGTTGATTAACGGGTTTAAACGAGTTAAACAATAATTAAAGTCGTTGAATTAATGAGTAAATCGTTGAGTAGACGAGTGTGCGGTGTGTGTCGCGTTCCTATCTATAAAAGGAGATACACCAAAATTAAGTTGGCCGAGAGTAAGATCCGCTAACTTCATGCGTAACACTTTTCACCCCTATACTCCTCAATTCTCATTGGCCATTCCAAATAAAATTCATTTCTCATTGGTCAATTGGCTATATCATCCTTAATACAACGGAATCAAATTGCGCGCGCAGAGCGCTTCGGTCTCATGATGTGCTATACGGCGACAATTATAGAGTAATCCGCTATTTTCGTTGGATTTAATAGATAAGATGCGATCGATAATTAACAAATAATGCGTTGATGAGTACAATAATGAGCATAATTAATTGATATTAATTCGTTGAGAAGCACGCGTTAATTTAAAGCGTCGGTTGAGTTTTACACGTTGAGTTGAAATTCGTTGGTTTAATCGTTGGGTGAGTTACGCGTTGATGTACGGTGAGAAAACAAACTTATTCAGTTGATGGTCGCAATGTAACTGATTTTTGGGGGTTTCAAGAGTATTGTCTTGACCGTTGCCCCCTAACTCGACAACCCGGAAACATCCGACAATTATCGAGGGTAATTCGTTGATATTTGCATGATGAAGGAAGCTTGATTTTAAACATATTTGAAAACTGTACACTCCTATGATGCTCTCGGAAAAAAAAATCAAAAAATGAATTTGAGCAAATAAAAGGATTTTTCATGGGGAAAAAAGAATTATTTTATGAAAACATCATTTTTTCCCAAGACATTAGCATAATACATAATAATATCATGTACATGCATGATATTTCTCTGGACATGGAAATATCGTTTTATCATTATTTTTGGCATTTCCACGTGTTTTCGCCCTTTTCTTTAGTTCATAATCATGGGAGTGGACAAACTAAAATACCGATAGAAAAAAATCATAATAGAAGCGATATAGCGATAGAAAAAAGAAATGACAGCCCTTCAGTAGTGATTTACAAGCAATACCTCTGTTGGATTCCGGATTGCAGCAGAATTCACTTCGACTCACACACGAATGTTTTACTCGTGGACAAGCACTGTTTGGAAGACTTTGTATTTATTTCTGAATAAATGAGAGATGTTATTTCTTGTACTCTTGGGATAATTCTGATTGAGTTGAAGTGCAGAAGGGTTTTAGTTAGTGTTCTGCAGGCCGATGGTAGGGGTTGGGCTAAACGGAGGGGGGGCAAGGCCCATAGTGGAGGATTGGCTAATTGACACGAGACATGACCATTGAGGGTTGTAATTGCAGAGATAAGGGAGGGGTATGTCTTGATGAGAAGTTTTAGGAATCGAGAGATCGGAGAGTTGCCTAACTGGGGTTCTAGCCCAGGTAGGAATGGACGATAGGGAGAGGGTTCGACGAGGATTCGGCGAAGGCTTGACAAGCGTGGGTTGAGGGTGGAATTGACCATGAGTAAAGCCTTTGTTGAGCCTTGGATCATAACAGGGGGTAGAGCCTCGATGCCAAGGCTTGCCGAAGGCTTGAAACCCAGGGCTTTCCAAAGCTTGAACCAAGCTTGATCCAAGCTTGATCCAATCGTTAGCCAATCCTTCAATTTATCTAGAAATTATTGATCAAAATAATGAAAAAAAGTAAAATAATTACTTTGTTGTTACTAATACAAGTCAATTTCACCCCCATTTACCTATCTCTGATGAATGGATCATTGGAAAGACCTAATTAATTAACTTAAAAATTGACCGCCGCCACCGAGATTCGAACGCACGACCCTAACATTACAAAACTTACGCCTTACCACTAAGCTAACGCGCACCTATGAATTGTCATTTTCAATTGTGCCTATGAAGTCTATGTCAACTTGTAGAAATAATGTTGTTGAATAACGTTCTACTTGTGTAATGTAACCAACACCACTAACTATTTACTTAATTTACATTATTAACATAAGTTACTTTTTCTCGATCAATCCCCCGCCCCCCATTCCTCGGTGACTCCTAATCCTTATTACAAACATACGCACAAATTTGTTTTATCTGCAGCGAATTGATTGTTATTATTATTAATATTATTATTATTATTATTTATAATAATCCTGAAGCGAGTCAGAGTTTACCCAGGGTCTTTCAAAGGATCTTAACTGGGCCTCAATCATTCATGCCTCGGTTGAGCCTAATGATAAGGTTAGTATGCTCAGCCTCAGCGCGCTTAGGCTGAACCGAGCATGTACTCAGCGTGCTATAAGTTATCCTCAACAAACCAAAGCTGGTGCTAATCTGTTTCGAGCCTTGGACCAAGCAGCATAAGGAGATTCAAAATATTATGGAGGCCCATAACTTAGCTTCGCCGGACGAGGCTTCAGCCAAGCCTGAATATAAGCTTAGGCTATTTAGGCCCAGTACGCTGACACTTACAGAAGCCTCAATTCACCTTGGTATGAATGATTCTTATCAAGGCAAGACTGATTCGATCCTGTGTCTAGGCTTGGACTCAGCAGCCTGAGGGGAGCCAGAATTGTCCAAAAGTATTCCAAGGGCTTTTAACTTAGCCTCAATGGATCAAGCTTCGGCCTAGCCTGAGTATAAGCCTGTCCTGTCGAGGCTCATTGAGTTGAGGTTTACATGAGCCTGTTATCAGCCTAATATATCCCATCCTCAACAAGTCATGGTCAGGTCAGGCCTGTATTAATCCTCATATCGACAAGCCTCGGCAAAACAAGGTTTGCAAAAGGTCGGCCCCATCGTCGAACCTTTGAATTCTTACCTGGGAGGTATTGAGCTATTGGGTAAGCATCAAATTAAGGACCACCATCGGTGTTGTAGTCGGAAGTCAAGCTCCCAAAGGTTATGACAGTATTTACAATACAAATCATAAATTGAGGCCTATTCTATGATGGGCCCTGTTTCATTCCTTCCCTCGAAAAAGGACAGTGGGGAAGAAGAACAATTAAAAAAGGGTATTTTAATGCCGCTGTCACGAAATATTTGAGAACTTTAAAAATAAAA
The DNA here is from genome assembly GCF_000806365.1 of Fopius arisanus. Taxonomy (NCBI): domain Eukaryota; kingdom Metazoa; phylum Arthropoda; class Insecta; order Hymenoptera; family Braconidae; genus Fopius; species Fopius arisanus. The sequence goes on from NW_011887853.1 coordinate 105,005, forward strand.
ATTTGACAGAGGATTATTAGAGAAAACTTTCCCCAACATTCCTCAGCCCGATGTCATGGGGCACTCCCCAAGACCAATGCCGAAACATCCTCAAAAATAACCATCACCTTTGATATTTCCCCCGGAAGCAGATGTCTAACTTTTCCAAAATTTTAAGAACTACCATTGTGAGTAATTTTTTCTGCATTTCAAATTGAAATTTATGGTGACCAGGCAACATTCAACTTCCAGAAACCAATCATAAAAACTAAGAAGAAAACTCAGTCCGCTATAAAAAAAATCGTTCTTGAATTTCCTTATGAATTTTTACGACATAATCCTTTGCAGATGCCTTTTCTCTACTATGAACACGTGCAGGTCGACCAAGAGTCAAACAATGCAAAACACTGACCTGAAAGAAATAACCCATCTAAGGATCTCCTTTTCCCTTCTGTACGTATCCGCCCCTCTGACATTTTCACCAATAAAACAACGAGAATTTCCTCCTCCTCAAAAATTGCCAACTCCTTAGTCTGTTACCAAAAATTGATAAAAGTAAGAATAGTCAGCTACAAGTAGAAGATCCTTCCGACAACATCAAATCGATAATTCCAAGCTCTTGAATCCAGTACAAGTTCTAGAGATTAGTTGAGAGTATTACGGTCGATTAGTGAACCATACCTTACGTGTAGAAAACAAAGGACATTTTTAAATACGTGAAAAACCAACTTCAGTATACATAAATAATACTTTTTGAGAAAATATAAAAAAATATAGCAGTGAACCCTTGACATTGTGTGTGCAGTTATTTATCCCATCAGTGAGACTATAATAATGAGAGATAATGATTTGGACTAGTGGTGAATTGTTTACATAAAAAGAAAAAAAACGAAGTGAATTTTTAGTCATATATTCTTTCGAGTGAAATTAATTTTATAGCTCGAAAGTGTCCCAGATCAATCAGTGATTTCGGGCACAACAGGCCCTATTGTTCTGGAACAGTTTGCGGAACCCTGAGTCAGCACGAGTGTCAAAGGAGGGGGGGGGGGGGCATTTGGAATGTGCATCCTTCTCGCCTCTTAATATCCAAAGGCATTCAATAATGAAGAAAATTTATCGAGTCGAATCCAAATTGTTGTTTTATGTGGAAAAACCGTAGTCATAAAAATGATCGCTATGGCGCTTTTCATACAACTGTGTCTACTACCCTCTCGATACCCCGCCCTTCCCTTTTCTGCCCGCCTTGAGTTGTAGCGAAAAAGTTTATAGCACGCGCTCCTGCAATACCTGTATTTTGCCGATCCCTGTTCAATTTGAAAAATGAAAGCAATAAAACTGCAGTTAGATATAGTAAATTCCGGAAAATATTGGGTCTCCAAAATCACAATGAAACGAGCATTAAAGTCTAATGCCATTTAATTTTTTCATTATTCATGATATTCTAACTGCTAGAAATACTTTTATGATGTCGCCAATTCTCGATTTCCACCACTACTCACCGGCGACAGAATCAACTTTCTCCAAAAAATGTAATGTTTTTAAATGATAATCGCACTTGGTCATTTTTCAACTACACTAAAGAGTTTTATTTCAATGATGAATACGAGGAAACATTCATGTTGTCAAATTTGCAATTTTTATTGTTTAGTGGATAATTTCATTAAAATAAGCGAACACTTATGAGTGTTTTCTTTTTCTTAATGCCTCACAATTACATGAATTAAAAAAATCCTTGCCATTTGTTTGGATTTACAGCAACTAATCAATAACATTTTTTTAAAATTCAAAATAAAAATAAAACTAAGTCATCCCCACTTTTCGTTCTGCGGAAAATGTGGAAAGTAGGAAGTGAACTACGTAGAGTGGGAGCGCGCTATGATAATCTTTTTTCGTATTAAAAAAAAGTTGCCATTCAGTAACTAGTTTTACTATTGTAAATATGAAGTAGTGCCAACTAAAGATTTTGTTTTAAAATCTAAATTTTTTAATTTTTTCATTAAAAATATTTATCAAAAAATGGATTTGATTTTGTTTTTTTCAATAAGAAATATCCAGTTTTGCGGAATTACAAAAAAAAACAGCACGTGTTTCTCACTCTTAAAAAAAAAGAATATCCATCCCCTACCAACATGCATCTGAAGTGGCTAATCCGACTGACCAATATATTTAACAATAAACGAGATAAATACAAATTAATATTCAATAATTATTTTCCACATTAGCGACATCTTGAATTTACAGAGAAAATAATGATTCTTCATCGAATTAATTATTCCCGTGCCACGCACGTTTTCAATTGAAAAAAAAAAGAAAATCCCTCGTATAGTGCCGTTTCCTGTAAGACCCCGATTTCTTCTCTTGATGTTACTTCCGAATGGAATCTTTCAGGTATATGATTTTTTCGATCGAGTAATATTGCTCGGAAATGATATACAGTGTCATGAAATTGTGTTTCACAAAGTGTACAAAGTGTATACATTTATTCGCAAATTTTCATAAATGCAAACGAAATAAGGTGTAAAACTTGATTGGTGATACTTTGGAGAATCTCCAACAGTTTTTGAAAATAGCAATGTGAACAAAAATCATTCTTCTAATATGATTGTTGTTCCTATGCTTCTACAGGGTGTGTTCATCTATAGGTGAAACACATTGTCCTTTGAGGATTTATGCATATTGGAGGGTAAAATGTTAAAACGAGGTTAAATTGCACTTGGTTCATCGCAACTTCTATATTTTTTCGGCTAATTGTGGGCTTTTTAAATAGCGGCAATTTGGTAAAAACATGAGATTTCCCGAGATTCAAATGATGGTAGATACCCATAATGTATCATTAGCTGAGCTTCTGAAAATACCCTCAAAAGAAAATGTGCGAGCGTAACGTGACATGACATTTCATGTCCATTTTAATATTTAAAACGCTATAACTTCCGTACGGGTTAACATACGGGGCTGAAACAATAACCATTACAAAGCAAATTTCATAAGCTTCCAAATGATATACAATATGTATTCCTCAACCAGAAAAATAAAGGGTTTAGGGAGGTGGAAGTGTCAGCTGACTCAGAGTGACAACGATTTTTTTAATAGGGATCTTTACTTACATCAGATGACTATATTTTAAGATATTAGATATGTGTATGAATAACTAACCCATAGAATAATCACGAACGATGTTCCAGAGTCGATGTCTCACCAAATTGAAATAAATTCTATGACACTTTTTTCTGAATTTTATGCGATCCTCTACACTAAAAACAACTAAGCCGATGCATGATTTTTTTCTCGAGGCTTCCCTTCCGTCACTGCGTACAAAGCAACGCTTTCCAACGGTTTCATGGGGCGAAAGTATACCGGATAATACGACGAAGTGATCCGAAGTGCTCCGAGCGTCTCGAAAGGAAGTGAGAAGTAAGAGCCTTCGGATATCTTCGGTATATAGTCATGTCCACCTATAAGAATTATCTTTGAATCGGAGTGGGGGCAATACAACCATAACTACCCTCAGGTCAATTCTCGATCATTTTGGAGCACTCGGTGGATTACGACTAAAACTTATAGTTTCCACGGTGGAAAACCACATAGTTTTCATGTTTTCTATGATAACACAATGTATGGTAACACAAAAGTTTTCCTGTGACTCCCCCACCATCAAAACTCCTGTAGAATCAACCCCTTGAAACTGTCACGATTTAGTGAAGGAGATTGTGAAAGGTGACATGAGCAATTGGCAGATCGTTTATCAATTATGTTTGTTCAGACAATTTTTCACCGTAAACATATTTATATCAGTTTTGGTCTTTGTTGGAAATTCGAAAAGGAATGCGAAATAATTCTGACCAACTATTAAAACTTTTTCATAGTTTGCTGAGAATTACTTATCAGGCCAGGCAAATGAGTTACTTAAAATCGAGATGGATATGGAACAAATTTAAATTACATAAAAATTTGTCAAAATAGTGCTGAAAAACACCCACTGAATTTCTGAGATTCTAGTTAACCGCAAAAGTACTCAAAAAAATTGAAAAAAAAATACAATTGCGATATTGCTTCCATTTAAATCAATTCTTGTATGTGTTTTTGCTAATATATTAGCAATATGCTTCCGAATGGACTGACTCCTAAGTATGTATTTTATTGATATTTATTCAACAATGAATACAATGAAAATAATCCTTATGGACCACGTATTCTAATTCAATAGCGAAGTGGTAAAAGGAGATAAGTCCATTTTTATTAAGTCCCCAATATTTCCACTATCGCATACAGATTACTGTAGAAATACGATTCATGGAAAAAAAATAATTTCGGAAAAAAACATAGCGCGCAGAAAGAAGTGAAACTTCCCAATTGCATTTGCAGGAAACCACGTATGGAAAAAATTAATAGAAAATCTTAGCAAATTTGCGTACGAAATTCTATAGGATTTCTATGAGCTTTCTATTCGAATTCTATCAAAAATTCCATCTGAATTTGCACGATTTCTATCGGATAATCTACAGTAAAAATGCCATGTCTTTTCAAATTCTATTGAATTTTTCTATTTAAATTTTTGAGCTATAATTTGGTGTTTTTTTAACGCGGATTCTGAAATTCAAGACAGAACCGAATAAAACAAAAAAAAAATCTTGAAAAAATTTTCCGACGAAAGTAAGCGCTGCGCTCACCATGCGAGCAATCCCGTATTAGAAATTTACCAAGGAGATTTTGCCAAGATTTTGCCAAGAGATTTGTTGTTGACTCTCGGGACAATCTCAAGCGGCGTATGGAGAGGGTGCCGGTGGCGGTGTGGCAATTTTGCGTTCGAGTATACACGGGCGGCGCAGCGCTTGCCATGCGACCAACTTTTTTTCATTAACTTTTCATCGTTTCTTCTATTTTACCACTGAAGAAGTGGACTTTTCGGCATTGGTGATGCATCGCTGACTTTTTTATAGGAAATATAATGCTTTTCGAATCAAGTTCTATAAACTTAGTTCGTCTCTATGGCGATTCTGCTATAGTAAAGAGAGAAAGGTGCACGCAGGCGTTTAAATTTCCATTTTTTTTTCAACAATTTCCCGGTCTGGTGAAACCTCAATAACTCAGTATGTGTTTTCCACTATTGTTCCGCCAATTTTCACGTACTTCTCATGCATTCCTTATATACATTTATTTCTAATTGCTAATCTGACTTGCCGAAAAGGCCTGATGCACAATACCGGGCGTATATCAATCCAATTTTGTTGAATTTGTCAATTATTCGAAATGTTTTCATATCTAAATTTTGCTCTGTGTAATAATAGTTGCATATTTTGACATTTTCAATTATTTTCGATCATTAATAAATGGGAATGTCTTGTCATGAAAACAAAATATCTCGCAACGGGACCCTTACTCCACGCTACTCAGAGTAAGAGGAGAGTGGGGTGTAAAACCCATAAAGTGGTGGCACGCGAAAAAAATTTCCTCAAGTACATGGAATTCTATTCCATTAACTTTGAAAATATAAAAATTTACTCAATTGAAAATTTTCTAAAAGAAATTCACCGATTTTTTGCATGTTAAAAAAAAATGTCAAATTTTCACTTTTATTATTATCGATGAATGTTAATAAATGAAATTAAATTTGACGACATTGAGTGTTTTTTTTTATTTCTTATTTGTTCTTTGTTTATTATTCATAGTGGTTAGCATAAAATATTAAACTCTTTATTCAATAATGATAAATATAGTGTATGTGAAAATAGTGTAATAGTGTAATTGAAATTCCCTTATTTTTTAAGTACGCTGAACACTTAAGTGACAGTCTGAATAAAGTGAAAAAATTTTCCCAAGAAGATGGCAAGTAAGTATAGCTGAATATTTCATATGTACAAGCGTTTTATTCCGCGAAAACACGGGATAATCATGATTCAAAAAAAGAACAAAAAATCTTGACCGTGAAAAATTTACTCTTCGAAATAAATGGAACTCAAGGGAAAGGAGTAGCAAGGGACTCATCCTAACGTCCGAACTCTAAGCAATTACATCATCGTCTTTCGCTGTCTCCTTCGTTTTTCCAGTGTGGCATTTTAATTTTTTTATTCGCCAAGTCCGTACGCGCAGGTAAGGACCTGTATCGGTGGTTGGCCCGTGATTATTGAGGGACTGTTGAAGTAAATAAAGTTTGTGAGAAATTTTCTTTAGAATGTACAAATACACATAATTCATTACATAACTTTTTATTTCCAATGGAGGTCTTAAAATAATTCGATTTTGCGATTATGTAACTTTGCTAGTAAATTATATAGGTTGATGTAAAGTGCAACAATTCTAACTTCAACCACCCTACTGTCGGAATCAACACTTGAGACTATGAACTTGACATGGTGATAATCGTAAAAAAAATTTCCGAGAATTGATCTAGAAAGTTCTCCCGAGACCAACTAGAAATCATTTGAGAGAAATTTTTTTTTTCAAAATATTTATTCCCATATACATGACAAAGTTTGTGGAAAGAAAAGCTAAAACTTAGTATGTTAGAAAGAGCGGCAACGTTTATATGCCTGTTACACAATAAATTTTTTCTTTTATCATTTCCAAATGATTACTAAGATACTCCGATCCTTCCTCAAGTGAACGACTCCAATTTTGTATTAATCCGTTTTTTAAAACTGGTTTTGAATGCAAATACGGCACTCACCTCTGAAACAATCTATTAACAATAGGAGAATGATCTTTGTATGTGAAAAGAGAGAAAAATGCAATTTCTAAAATTCCATACTTGTTGTTGACACAAAATAAGTAAAATTGTTTTTTCTTTTTCTTTTTCTGTCGGAGAAGGAAAGGGACTCCCCGGTGGAAGTCTTTATTGTTATGGTCCCCAGTTCTTTTTTTTTATGGAGAACCTTTGTTGACATGTTCCTTGGAAAACTGACTACAGGCGACAAAAAGGGTACATCGCGCCCCTCATGACCACAGTAATTAAATGCTTCCCACCGGGAGGTCCCATTTTATTTTCCGGCAGCAAAACCAAAATTAATAATAATTTGCTTGATTTTTTATCAACGATGACAAGTATTGATTTTTAATGATTATTTTTTTCCCCTTTTTTCACATGCAAACATCATTCGCCTATTCACAATGGATCGTATCACAGTGAACCGCCGTATTGGCATTCAGGAGTTACTGCCGACATCTTTCAACTTTTCATGTTTTTTTGGAAAATTTCCCGAAAATACATCTGGTGACAATGTACCTATACCGAAATACACCTAGAGTCTAGACTCTAGTCTAGAGTCAAACTCCTAGAGTCTTATAATATTTAATAATAATTCTCAGTCTTAAAAATACTCCAAGTGTTCCTTTACTTCGATCTCCATAATCCAATAAATATGTTAGCTATTTTATACCAACTTTTCCAGATATTCCCACTTTTTGAAATTTTGACAAGAAATACTTATATTTGGACTCAATTAAAGACCGGGAATAACGAATAACAATGCAATCTTAATCGATTTTCCCATCTGGAATGTAGAAGAGGCTGTAGAAACTTGAAATTTAATTAAGAAAATTTGTAAAGCAATTGATAATTTGAATTTTCGATTATTTATTCAATGAAGAATAAATTTCGGAAAGATATACTTGTCTATAGAATTAATGTGAAATTTTATAAAAGTCCGACCAACATCCAAATAATTGTCAATGTTACGAACTATATTATCCATTGATAAAATAATTCAGCTTCTTGAAATGCAGTGGTTTTGTAAATTGTAAATTTATTGAGTTAAATTTTGTCGTCAGAGATACGAGGTATTCAGTAAATTGAATATTACTCGATTTCTTAGGGCACTCCCGCTTTCTCGTTGATAATTGGATTCTTGAATCGTGGGGATTGAACCGCTAAGTTCTCGACCGGTGGAGGAACATATTCGGAATGTGCCACCAAAAAACCATACTAGAATTCACCGAAATTACCTCGCGAACATGTATAGACTGCTGAAGCTATTGAAGATTATTGTCGACACTCGTAGGTGCCAATATCGTTGTCGTAAAAAGCAAAGATGCGTGTGCACAAACACCCCTTTATGTAAGTTACAGAACTATCTATCTACTAAGTAGAGGACCCTAGGGTTGAACGCCTATAAGTAGTATGGGGTATACTCAGGGAATGTTCCTATCTTCTGCCACCAGGCGGCGCTAGTGTCGCGGCGTGTATGGTTGGGGTGGGGGGTATGGTGGGAGTTTCAAATTTCTTGGCGGCGCTAGTGTCGCGGGGCCCGTGGGTGGCGGTGGGTGGTGGGTGACGGTGGGTGGTGGGT
>NW_011887853.1:118000-123189 GCF_000806365.1 Fopius arisanus
CACCCACCGTCACCCACCACCCACCGCCACCCACGGGCCCCGCGACACTAGCGCCGCCTAGAAATTTGAAACTCCCACCATACCCCCCACCCCAACCATACACGCCGCGACACTAGCGCCGCCTGGTGGCAGAAGATAGGAACATTCCCTGAGTATACCCCATACTACTCCTATAACTTTGTTCAAAAAAATCTTCAAAATTTCAACCAAGTCTTAATTGACAGAGTAATTATTCATCTTATTCTATACGGAGCCTCATCTCCTCAAATTGATTAGTATTGATCATGTGGAAAGTAATAGTGAAAAAAACGCCCAATTTTACGGGGCCGAGAAAGTTCATGAATTTCACCGCCTTCTAATAATGATTCGAAAAAATATGCCGATTTTTGAGGTAATTCTCATAATATTCAACAAGATCTGAGTGAAGAAAAAATTGGAAAATTCCAAAAATTTATTGTTTCTTAAAATAAAACATTATGCTCGGATATCTCGAAATTTTACACTGGGATCTATCGGAAAAAACATTCACTGTACATAGTATGATTTGATTTGTAAAAAAAAAAATTCGAATATTTAAAATAAGGGTCGATGCCCAACCCGTCATAAAGTCCATAATCGGTTGCGGTCGCACATCGGTACTTTTTTTAATACTCCGAAATGTTTTTTTTTATAAAATAAATGATGCTATGTACGAAGTGAAACATTGACGAAATTATCATAATATTTTATTCCCTATACAGTGAAATTTTTGCCGTACAGATTCCATTGTAAAATTCCGAGATATCCGAGCATAGCATTTTAGTTTTAAGAACAATTAATTTTGACAAATTTCAAATTTCTTCTTCACTAATATCTTCGTGAATGTTATAAAAATCCCTCAAAAATGGGCATATTTTTGGTATTGTTCTTTCGAACCATTAAGAGTTCTTTAGAACTCTTCTAAAGAACTCTTAATGGTTCATGAACTTTCTCAGACCCATAAAATTGGGCGTTTTTCCACCTTTACTTTGCAATCAATACTATATAATCATATAATCAATACTAGTGATTTGGAAGAAATGGAGGTTCGTATAGAATAAGATGAATAATTACTCTATCGATTATGGCTTGGTTCAATTTTTTCCGTTTTTTTAAAACGAAATTGAACGTGCTTTATCCCAGGGTCCTCTATTTATGAAATGGATGGTAATGTTTAAATTTTCCGGATGTTTCTACAATTCTTTGACTGAAATTCAACAAACCAAAAAAAAAAACAAACTTAATATCCGTTTTTAACGTGAGAATCATTTGAAAGCTCGACTTGCTGGTGATAATAATAGAACGAAGTCATGGCCAAATTTGGTCAAATTCAGTCGGAAGTATAGTACCAATGAAATTCGATGGAAATCAAATTTAGGAAGAACAAGGGAAAAAAACATAGAAAGTATTGGTTGATATGTCAGAGACCTTCTGTCATGCAGCTTGTTTCAATTGAAAAATCTATTCAATAAAGATACCCAATATCTTTCTTTTTATTTTGATGGTACGATAATCTTTTCAAATTTTTTATGAAGTATCACTTCATATGTAGGAATTGTCGAAAGAGAGAAGAAATTAAAAATAATCAATGAAATAATAATCAAAAATGATCGAAAAAAATAAATGATAAAAAAAATGACCTCTGAAATTTCTCATGTTTCCAAATTTCGATGAATAGGTGAAAAAATGTTCTTTTTTTCTTGCGTTGTTTATCAAGTCCACTCTCCCATGAAAGTTTTCTTTAAAAAAAATTTTTACTACAGGTAGGCCTCAGCGAACAAAGAAACGTCCTTTGCGTTATATCGACTATTCGCCTACCGCTTTTTTCGATGAGGCTCGCGTTAAAAAACCTAAAACGTACATAGAAGAGGAAGCGGAAGATGAAGAAGAAGAGAATGTGGTGGCCGGTGCGGCTCCAGATGAACTGCCGGTATTGAAGGTTAGTTTGGCAAAATAACACAATTCAATTTGTAAAGTTCCATTGATTAAGAAAATACATTTACACATTTTCATTGTCATTAACAAACAATCAACGAACAAAATCTAAAGTCTTGTTTTCGCATCGAAATAAATCCACTTTACGAAATAAATCCACTTTTATTGCACGCTTTTTCTTTTTAAAAGCGCTTACTTTATACACAGTCCCCATTGAAAAACTCACAGAGTATTTTTTTTTCCAGACAAGAATTGATAGGTGGAAGTCCACAAGTGACAGAGAATGTGATGAAAATCTCATTCAAATCCTGGAGGAGCCTCCTGAAGAACCTCGGCAGGCCGAGGAGCTTATTGAGGAACCTCGACATAACGAGGAGATTGTCGAAGAACCTCGACATAACGAGGAGATTCTCGAGGAACCTCGACATGACGAGGAGATTGTCGAAGAACCTCGACATGACGAGGAGATTCTCGAGGAACCTCGACATGACGCGGAGATTGTCGAGGAACCTCAACAAGGCTCAGCAGAAATCGGGGAAGATGTCTTGGAACCCCGACTTGACGAGGAGGTGGTCGAGGAACCTCGACATGTCGGAACCACACACTCCTCAGGAGCTCAGTGTTCGCACACAGAATGTGCGACAAAAAAGGACATTGACAGACTGGAGGGGATGATTCACGACGGGATGTTGAGCCAGGAAGAGTTGGCGAAAAATGCAAATCCTCCTCCTGGCCAATCGACTTCGGAGGAAGAAATGGTGAGTCGCATTGATATCTATTATTAGAAATAAAAATATTTTGGGAAAATTTATAAGGTGGTCAATAATATTCCGAAGATATATGCAATTTATTCCTCACTTACCTGCATTGAAGCGCTTTGTGTTCATAGTATATACGAAATTTTTCGTGCACACATTGTTCTATTTCACTCAATTTCATTGCACTTCATTTTCAATTTTTTGTGATTCTCAATAACTGTAATTCTTTACGGATGTCTCACGTCAGGGAAATTAAATCGCTATCTTTCAGTACCACTCACATATCCCTCCCATTAATAACACACAATGGATTGATAACATGTCAAACAACGTCAAAAATAGAAAACTTTCAAATTTGTATTGCATATTTTTACAAATACACCACTCACGCTGCTGCTGAGCATTCGCCAATTATTAATACTCAACAATGTGTGCAGAAAATATTCAAGACCCCGCAGGGAAAAGTCTTCCAGCTGAAGCAGAGTTTTTTTACCAAGGCTTGTGAGGCGTCAACATTACCAGCCGTCATAAAAGCTTTAACGCTGGCTTTGCTGCCACCGGGTAGAGAAGTGGCAGCAGTATTTCGTGGACGCGAGAAAGGGGAGGAGACTCTCCCGAATACTTTTGTTGCTGATGTGGCTCGTAAGTTTCTTTATGATTTATGCCTTTGAAGTTCTTTCAGAGTATATTGTATAACAAGTGCGTAAAGTATTTCTTTCCATCGTGTAGGGTACGTTTTTTTGGTGATCGCTGCAAAAGTTTACTTTTGGACGGATTGAGGGATTGAATTGGTTGTTTTGCGTGTGCAATGCGTAAAGTTCAAGGGCGTGTGTAACATTAAGTTCAAATGTCTATTACTTGATAAGGAACGCGCGATATTGGGGAAAAAATCGGACTCGCTGAAATGATTATAAAAATAAATTTGTAACGTCGATTCTAAAAAAAAATCGAGGAAAAAATTAATCGCTCTATCGATATGGTCTTTTTACAAATGTTTTCGGAAATTCTAATTTCGACCTTTTACGGAAATTTTCGCGGAGATTAACGAAAATGGTGAAATTAGTAAGATAGAGTTACACCACAAAGATTGGGAAAGTTAAAAAAGAAGCATTGACTCTTTTGATGTATTATTGGAAAAATCCGAGAAGATTCCTATTTAACATTTCTTAAAGCTATTCATTTATTAACATGATCTTATAACAAAGAGCCAAAAAACAATTCATTTTTTATATATTTCCCCACTATTTTGATTCGCAGTTGAATAATCGGAGTGTACGATTCAAGAAAAATTTTCGGAAAATGAATGAAAAAAATTCGAAAATAATTTGTTTAAAAATCATAGCGTATAGAAGCACGCAGGGCAGAAGTGAAACTTCCCAATTGCATTCGCAGACTACCACGTATGAAAAAAATTAATTGAAAATCTTACCGAATTCGCTACGAAATTCTATATGATTTGTATAAAATTTCTGGAGGATTTTTATAAGATTTCTATAAGCTTTCTATTCGAGTTCTGTCGAATATTCTAGCTGATTTTGGCACGATGTCTATCGGATATTTTGTAGTAAAATTGCTATGCATTTGAAAATCCTATTGAATTTTTTTATATAAATTTTTCTATTCAAATTTTTGAGTAATATTAAGTTCTTTCTTGACGCGGATTCTGGAATGCAAAACAGAACCGAATAAAGAAAAAAAAAACTTGGAACAATTTCCCTCGATTGGTTCAATAGAAAACATTAGAATGAAAAAAATTCAATAGAATGTAAAAATGCGTAGCATTTGTACTATAGAAAATCGGATAGAAATCCTATGAAAATCCTATAGAAATCTTATAGAAACCTTATAGAATTTCCTAGCGAGTTCGCTAAAATTTTCTATTAATTTTTTTCATATGTGACACGACAGTAATTGCTTTATAACTACTATATATTATTAATTACATTTCTCGACTTTTATGATTTACAGATATAACAAAATTACTCATAAGACATAAGGATAGGTATTCGCAGCTCCCGCTCTTGCGGATTGTAAGAAGCGGGGAGAACCTAAAAATCGTAGGAAGATGTAAGGCAAAAAAAGAAATGAGGCCTACTACAGAGGATCAAACTATTCACGAAAGGAAGTGTATTTTTGTTGAGCAGCTGCAGTCGCTGGAAAATGTGCGACATTGGATCTCAGAAGGACTGAGGAATCACCGACGAGAAGCAAAGAAAAAAAAATAAATAAAATTTATAAAAAATTGAAATCATGAGTTTTTTTTATGTTTATGCACCCTACACTGAAATTTTATAAATAATTCAAAAAGATTTCTCAGAGAATATTTCAGAGAGAAAACCCTGCAGTGAATGGTAAAGGAAAACCTGATCAAGGGACCGATCAGGTTTAACGACCCCTGTGGTATTTCAACACCGCTGCCATCTAGCGGGATCTCCCGTATCAGTCTGTCATTGTGTTGCGGCCTACGGGCGGCTGGAC
>NW_011887853.1:124912-148542 GCF_000806365.1 Fopius arisanus
GTACACTCTTGCGCACGAGGAGCATGAGTCATACTCCGCCTGTTGGCAGCTGTTCCCCAAAACCGTTGTATAATTACAAGATAATGAGATTCATCAAGAAGAAAAAAAACCGCGAGATCCGCGGAAAAAACCGCGGGATCCGCGACAATTGCACAATACCCCCATATTATTCATTACTTATAATTTATTTAAATGAAGCAGTTAATTACCCTAAACGGACCCAAATCATTCATATTTCAATATTTATTCAACTTATTCATATTAATTTTATGATTTTTGGCCCTTTTATGCATAAAATTAACTACCACCCAACTACCACGCAACATACACGCTGTTGCGTGTTCCCTCAATCGCCAGGGGCGCTCAACAATCCTGCATTGACATGGACTATGATTCCGCTGTCCGCTGATTCATTCTTTTTTCATTGAATCCAATAAAAAAATAATGATTTCGGATTTTATTTAGATGAGTGATTACAAGTATAAACTCGTGCTGTTCCTTGACGATGAAGCAGATGTACTGAGTGTGGACATAGGACCTGCTTCATGGATATTGTGGGGTGATGCCAAGAAACTGCTTTTCTGTCGGTTCATGCCTAATCTGACAAAAGCTAACAAAAAAAATTTACAACTGATGATTGAGAACTGCGAACTCGCTGATCCAAAATGGCCGAAATACAGAGTGGAAATAAAAGGTCGAGCAAAAACGTATGAAAAGGCAGAAGTAGCAATCAATCGTCTGGACCACAAGAAATATGCTTATTCGACTGATGATGAGACAAATTGCCAGAAACGAACTGAAGAAGAGGTTAAGCGGTATCATTGAGAAAAAATGCCAACAAATGAAGATTCACTCGAAAAGAAGTTAGAAGTAGCACGTCGAAACCTCAACGAGGAAGTGGCAGATTCATCTTCTGGAGATTCAGAATGTGACAGTAAATGTAAGTTTTTATCTTTTTTTTCCAAATTTGGTTTTCCTTGAATTCAATCTTTTTGCTCATCAATTAAATTAAAATAATTTTTTATTATTTTAAGCAGGTTTCAATCTTTCACCGTCAGCTTTCGAAAAAATTTTTTAGAGGTTTCATTATCTAAAAAGCACGAATTATGAGAATGTCCAAGTCCCTTTTCCTGATATTCAAATTTTTCAGAAGAAAAATTAATGAGGCATTTTGTTGTAAATATTAATCTACTACATTATTACTTTAATTAATTAAGTAGAGAAGTGATGTCTTTTCATTTTCTGTAGATCAAATGATGGCTCATTGAGAACTGATAGAAAAACAATAATGAAAAAACGAATTTCAGTAATATTTTTATTTTATTATTCTCTCAGAAACTGTCATTACAGACTTTGTGTAGGGAAATAACCAAAATCTAGTATTATTTCCTATTTCCCGGGGTAAATAAGACCTCTAAGATATTATCTAAGCGACACAAGCTTACATTAATGCTGTACATAGATTCGTTCATTTCCTCGACATGTCTTTCTTTATCTGATATTTTACAGCTCCCCAGAAGCCTGCAGACTCTGGTGCGAAAAATGACCAGTTTACTGGCAGATACTCAACCTCCGAAGACGAAGTGCCGGTGTATCCAACTAAACCAAAGCAGCCTCCTTCACATGTACTTTTTAAGAGGTCTCCTTTCGATAAAAAGATTCACACAAGTGACAAATTCTCAAGGAAAAAAACCTCACAAGAGGGATTCCGTCATGAGGGCACTCCTACACGAGATAATAATTCTCGTAAAAGTAATATTTCCAAGGAAAAGTCAGTCATCAGATCTCATTTTTCTCAACACACGGATCAAGGAAGATACAGTGAATCAACCTTGTTCCATTCTCCTTCTACAATGTCCAGCGTTAGTAGTCATAAGAATGAAAAAGATGGAGATGAAAAGAAGAAGAATAAAAATGAGACCTTTCAATCAGTAAGCCAAGGGACGAAAGATCCAGTTCAGCTACAAGGGGTATCTCCGTCAACTCCCTTAGGGATTGTCAGGCGCTGCACATCATCAAGGTCTTGGCAGACAGACTCACGTGGACATAGGTCGCCATCAACAGGGAGGACAGTAACTGAAAACAGTACCATTCGCCATCTCGTTCTTCAGTGCTACAATAATCTGGCCAAGCAAATTGCTGATATAAAAGGACAGGTCCTAGGAAATGGAATATAAATTAGAGAATTGCAGGAGTTGATTGTCTTGAGACAAAGTGCCACGGGGGGAATCGAAAATGAGGGTGAAGAAGAGCAGGTGAATCTTGATGACATTAATTTACCGTGCTCTAGGCTAGACCTATTCGACTCATTTGAGGAGAAATTGGAAAGTGATCCTGCGTATCGAACGAGAATGGTAAATCTTATCAGAATTATTTCTGAATTTTTTTGAAAATATTAAAGTTGCGGATGAAAAGAACTACTGATAAATGAGCATTTTTTTGTTTATTAGTTCTTCTCGTTTGTTGCATTCTGAGGTAAATAAATTATCACAAAAAATCGGTCACCTCAAAATCGTGGAGGTATCACTTGAAGTTTCTTTGAAGCTAAACAATGTTAATTAATCTTCAAGAATCTGATGTAGTTAACAGATTTTAAGACCTATGTTTTTAAGCCATCTTCTCCCTGCAAATTAAGAAATTTTCAAGATGGTGGCCCCAAACATGTCGAACGTGAAGGATTTTTAAATATTGTTTAAAAGTATTTATTCTTCCTGGACCATATTCACCACGTTTTTGTGACGACGATTTTTTTTGTGACAATTTTTATGGTTTAAAAATCAACGAATCGGGAAACTAAAAATTTTTCCATATTTCAATAGTTGTTTATGCTCCTGCACTTTCAGTAGAAAGATAGGAATATATCATGATTGTTTTTCTACAGAGAAAGAAAATTCGACAAACAGCAGATAAAAAATCAGACATGACACGATGCATGGGAATTTGCATTAGAATTTTCATGTCTCAATCTGTCGCCATAAGATTTGTTGCAGTGAAGGAAACGATTGGCAAGCGAGTGTTTAAAAAAACATGTCTTTGTAAACATATTCACGGTAACTATATTAAAATCCATCCAAACTAATGTTATTTTACTTTAAAAAATGGTATTATCATGATTTTTTATTCCCAGATGTCTATGGTAAAGTTCTCGGAACCCTACAGGAGCCACTGCTGGAGAAGACGTTTGAAGAAGCACTCAGAGGCATTTTTCAAAGTACGAAGGATTGGTCTGGGCCAGAAAAACGCGTGAGACCTCCAAGAACACTTCACCAATCGAATCCTAAGCCCCGCAATGAGCCACATGTGCCTGAAGGTGAGGAAGAGGATATTTGAAAGAGTCAGGTTTGATTCAGAGGAAGACTTTCCAAGAATTACTGTTTTGTTTCCATTCTTCCAGAAGAATCCATGGCCAATTTTCCTTGATCTAAAATTTTCTTTCGTTTTCTATTTTTGAGTCCAAAACATGTTTCAAACTCAGAATATTTTCAACTTCATCTAATTTAATTCGTTAGAAGTGTATTTTTTAAAATTACAATTGAGATAGATTTTCTTAATAAAATAAACGGTCAACTGCAAAAATAAACAAGAATAAAAATAGTTTGATGGCCCATTTGGGTTTGTTTAAAGAAAAATTTGCCTTGACGAAAATAAGTTGAAAAAGCGTAATTCTTCAGAAAAATTGATAATAAAATCTTCACTTCAATGAGATTTTCCAATTCGAGTAATAGCATGAAGAACATTACCTCATATAATTTCGTTCTTACAGAGTTGATATATTTGCTAATGAACCTTTCTTTAATTGTTAAAGCTTTTTCTCCCAAATAATATATTTTTAGTAAATTAGATTGTTAAATACCAAATGGTAATAATATAGCATACCTTACAGCCAATGATTACGCAACTCTAAAGTTAGGCATTGCCTGCTTGTTAATATTATAAAGTGCAAATAATATGCAATAAATATTCACTAAGCCAATATCGATATCTTTTTTATGATCCCTGTCACTTAGCGAACAGATGTTGAATATATGTTACTGTTATGTTATTAATGCAATAATTATTTAACATGAAATGTACTGGCGGTAAAATTATTTCGGTAGTACTCAGGAAATATTATTCCAACTAAAATAAATTAAAATTAGGCAATGATAATAAATCGATAAGCAATACATGCCGGCGAATCAAAAAACCCAGTTAATTCCTGATGAGAACCCGATAGGGTGAATTAAAAGAACCTCGTCGGGTCCTTATCCGAACAACCTTATCGGCACCTGATCGGGGAACTGCGTGACGTTTACCTAGGGACCCGAGCCGGTTAACCTGATGCGGACCTGACGTTCTCGGCGGGTCTTCCCGACCAGGTCCCGATTTCACCCCCATGAGAATTCTACTCGGGGTGTGGAGGAGTATCAAGAAACAGCTTCATAAATATGGCGGAGGGGGAGCTCACATAAGAGAAATTATCTTTGATCGGGAGATAGGATATCTTGACCGGATTAATGAATGCTTCGCTGTTTTATCCAAAATGCAAAGTTCACATCGAGATCCACTAAAATAAGTGCAAATTTAAATTTTCAAAATTGATATAGTTGCAAGTAACTTCCACATTTTGGGAGAAATCCGCCGATTGTTTGTCAAAAAAAAAAATCCATCGTCTCAACAATAAGAATTCCTGGAAGAATTTGAAGGTTTTCAGGCCTTTAATGAACCACTGCACAGTCATAATAGACTCTGGATTAAATAGCCAGACGAAAATTTAATTTTGAAACCATTAATACTTTGAGAATTATATTAAATCGGAAGTAGGTGAAGATGAGAAGATCCTATTATTCCATTTAATTCTTCAAGAAGAATAAAAATAATCCCAGGTGATTCTTGTGACTCGTATGATTGTATGTTCTTCTTCGAGGCCTAAAACCACTACGGCCCCGTCGTGGCCTTGGGATGTTCAATATTAATTGAGACGCAAAACGTGGTACTCTCTTTGCGGATGAAAAATAAATAGGAAATAAATAAAAACAGCCAACCTCAATTAGAAAAAAAAACATTGAGAAAATTTGGAAAATATCAAGGTTGGTGAAGTGATCTAATACCAATATTTCCATTTACCAATATGGACATGAAATAGGCGAAAGAACGTTGACTAATCCGTCAACATTTAAAATGAATAAATGTTTCCTATCACGCTGCGTCCGTGTTTCGCATTAAGTCACTATACAAAAAAAAACATAGTTAACACAAATTGCTTTTGAATAGAAAAACGTTGGGCTGTTTACGATTAAATATTCTGTAACTTTTATCTTTCGTTTGTCTTTCTGTAGACCTTCTCTCAGATGACATAATATGAGAAACAACGGGTTGATCGTCTCGAGGGAGGATGGAGTATAAATTGCGAAAGAAGAGGATTACAATTCACGGTGGTTGCGAGTTACGCTGGAACAAGCGAGAAAGGAGAAATAAGAAATTAAGAGGGAGTCTTAAGGAGAATAAAGCTAAGAATTAAGACATCTGCAGCGAGAGGCACTGGTTTTTGTGCGAGACGACGCAAAAATGTTCACTAGGGAAGAAGAAAAAGACAACACTTCAGGAAGAGACGAAAGTAGAACTCTATAAGATTGGCAAAGAAGCGTTGTCGGAGAAGGGGTAGAGCAGTAAGAGAAGAAACACACGGGACCACGCAGCTTAAGTCCTCTCGAGGATCTTTACTCGCGCGTCATTTAACAAAACAATTAGTAGTTTCCCCTTTTCCTCAAAGCGTATTCTTTCATTCGATTTGTTTGTCTCTCGAGTGAATGATATTAGTGCTGATAACAATTCATGAGGAATCTAAAAAAAAGGTGATTTGGAGTATTTCTGAACGCGGTAGATGAAAAATTATCTTGAGATTTTTGTTCTTTTTTTTTCTGTCATTCATAGAGACATATAATTGAAGACACAAAACTGAACATTAACGTTACCTTATGTTTCCAATAAAAACAATAAAAAAATTTTTTGTTAAAAAAATGCGAGGTAACAATTTCGATACATTGTCTTCGAAAAAAACTTTCTAAAATACACAATATTTATTCGATGGGTATAAAGCTGCTCACACTCAGTTAATTCTGAAAAATTCAACAATTAACCCGAATAGGAAATAGCGTCAAATTTCTGGAGTTTTTTTTATTTAAAAATAAAGTTGGAAAAAAAATAGTCACGAGCAAGGGTACTCGGCACGATTTCCAGACTGAATGTTCAGCGACATTTACGAGTGGTCATTGATCAATTGAGAAGAAATTCTCTCTCACGTGAACAATAATTTGGCAAAACCGTCCCAAATATCGTTGGTAGTGGACTTTAACAAAAAATGTTTATTGGACTTTTACAAAAAATCAAAACACGTTACAAATTCGGCGTTCTTTCGTCTTTCAGTTAGTATTGAAATTCTGCTGAATACACTGAGGTTAAGCCGTTTGCTACCCAATTAACAAATACTGTTCGTTTTACAATTTTATTTTTGAAAACATTGAATCCTTACTTACTTGACTTACTTGGCGTCTTTTTGCAAACAAATTGTCTTGCTTCCTTACCTACCTCCTCCAACACTTTTTGCACCTTTTCTTTTATAAAAAATGATTGTAGTAAGAAGGACGCCGGAGCTTGATATGTACACGAAATCTGTAATAAAACAGTACCTAGGAGAGATTTCTCCAACAATTTCCTGTGAAGTCACACAATGTGAAACGCTATGAAAACTTCCCTTCCTTTATCAATATTTGTTGAATAATAGTTATTCGAAATATAAAGTAAATAGAGAAATCCTCTCGTGCATTTGTCAGTATTGTCACTATAGACGATGATGTAAGGTAGTCGGGGACTGGACCATCCCACAGAGACCACGGTGCAACCCCTGTCACCGACCACCCTGTTCTCGATATTCAGGGTATTCGAGCGTGCAACGTGTTCTTCAAACTTCTAAATCTTGATCTTGAAACACTATCTCTATTTCTAAATGGTATCTACGCATTTTTGGAATCCCTTCAATGCGAAATCTTCCTACTAATTTGACATCTTTCCTAATTGTTTTTTATCTTTATTAAAAAAATCGTTTTCACTGTCATTCACTCGGTAGTTTCCGCTCTCTCAGTCCTCTATCTTTTTGGTGCAGGACTATATATGGTATATCGCTTCGAAGCTTATGATATTAACTTCCTAACGGTTGGCGCTTCATCTCATTATGACTTTGGAAACGTCGAAGTGCATGTAAAATTTATATCACGTGACGCTAGCCTATTTGATTTCGAAATTTTTTTCACCATTTCAACTAATAATGCGCAGTGTATATATAACGTCATTCGAAAGCTAGGGAATGAACATTCATATGATACTCCATTTACCTCACTGTTTGTTCCATGTTTGTCTGATTCCTAAACATTTAAACTAGAAAATGACCATCCTGTAACGTTTGACCATTTGTATGTACGTCACGAGATCCTTGATTAAAAACATCTTTGCGGAGATCGATGCCAATTTTATGGAAAGATTGCCCTTGTCACTAATCGTCATTGCAAATGCTAATTTAATTGAAAATTGTCGTCGTTTAAAAGTGACCGGAAAAATATTCTCACAATATAAGGTACTACGATTAATAAATACAATATCTCCTGTTTTGTCTACACTCAATATTCGGCATCGTAAGAGATTATTTGAAAGTTCCATAATTTATAGCCTAGTTCCATTACACAAACCTTCATTAATACGCAAATTTTGCAGTAACATGACTATAGAATCGATCGTCA
Source organism: Fopius arisanus (assembly GCF_000806365.1). Taxonomy (NCBI): domain Eukaryota; kingdom Metazoa; phylum Arthropoda; class Insecta; order Hymenoptera; family Braconidae; genus Fopius; species Fopius arisanus. The sequence continues at coordinate 132,685 of NW_011887853.1, forward strand.
ATCTCAACTCATGTGGTGGGCAATTTGGAGGATTGAGAGTATTCAAATATTCCGCTAAAATTGCATCATTGATATCTCCATTGTCACAATTTTCTATGTTCAGTGGTTTTATCTAAAAGTTCAATTACTTTACAATCGATTTTATCAACGTCAACATTCCGTGCAGCTAATACAGCTGTTTTTACTAAATTTTTAAAGTGACGTTCATCAATGTGCTTTTTAAATATCACTTCCACGATATCATCAGTATTGGAAGCTATGCATTGTTCGGGAGGTAACAAATTGTTGTCATTATCATTCAATTCTCCATTACCTAGAGATAGAAGATATTTTGCCGATTCCATTTCTCCAGGCAAAGCTCGCATATTTTCTGATAATGAAAATATTGTAAAATGTTTTCATAAAGGGCTGAATTTGAATTGAAGAATTGACCAACTCGCATCTCGTAGCATGCGGAATAACTGGTAATAACTGTCTGGCATCTCCTTCTAGTAGCATAATTTTTCCACCGAGTGGTAAGTTATTACTCATTAAATCACGCAATGTTCGATCAATCAATTCTACCGAAGATCTGGGAGCCATGGGTGCTTCGTCACAGATGAAAATATCCACATTTCTCAAATATTCAACGTCCTTGGGTTGACTTTTAATATTAGAAACAGAATCGGGAAACAGGGGAACTGGTATGCCGAAAGTTTTATGCAGTGTTTTTCCTTGAGGAAGTAAAATTGCTGCAATACCCGTAAAGGTCTTCGTACAAATTGATTTTTCTTGAGCTTTTAATAAATGGTATAATATTGTATAAACAAACGTCTTCCCTGACGCACCAGGACCATCAATATAAAAAAAGGTGGATGATGGCTTTACTGTAGACGTAGCTATATTAACAATTTTGTCCACAATTTTTTTCTGTTTCTCATTTAATTGATCATACGTTTTTTGACCAATGCTAATATGAGTTTCGATTGAAACTGGATCATCGGTGCAATCATCGATATCACTGTGGCATTCAATCAATTGTGGCATCTGTGGAAAGGCACTTATACTCGATCTTTCTTTGATGAGAAGTGCATTACTATTAGCATATGCTCTCCTGTGAGACTCAGATTCGTTATAATTTCGCTGAAAGTCTTCAGACGACGCATATTCTAATTTCTCCCATAACTGTTCTGAAGAATTTGGATGGCCATATATCAAAATACGTACAAATAAATGTCTCAGTTAACATGGCATCATCCCAACTTCTCCTTCAGTCAACGCACGATCCCATTCTCGATTATCTTCAATAAGTCCCAATGCTAAACGTGTACCGTGAAATATTTCATGTAATTGACCATTGACTGTTCTTAACTCTTGAAAGCCGATGGCGCCTTTAACTGTGATTAACAGCAATCGAAGATGAAACAGTTCCAGTTGAGTTGGACTCACTGAATACATCCGTCCAATTAGATTGAAGTGCGATTGACGTATTTCCCATTTATATTGATTCGAATTTAGCTGTTTCTTAAAAACATAATGAGAAGGAATCTCTCCGTACGTTTAATTTCTGGCTTCCGGGTCTCTTTCATTTAAGACAAAATAATCAACTAACATACTTGTTTTTTCTAAAGCTGCTCTCATTCCATCTTTATTCTCGACGTCATTAATAATAATGTTTTGTTGAGTTTGTAAATGCACTGGTAATCGCATAACTGAATGACTCTTAGGCTATATAGGTCTTCCATATATTGGATCGCATGCTTCACCCGGAGAAACATATCGTGTATCCAAAAAATTTCTAATTTCATCATGGCGAATGTTATTGTTACTTTCAGCGTTCCTTACAATAATGGAGGCTGAATCGCGACCTTTGTATATGTATTTATATAAATATTTTACGGATTTGATACTGGATACTATCTCCACATTAATATGACATCGGAATTTTTTTAATGATTGAGCATTATAAGGAACAACGAATGCATTATCAGTCGTGTGTCCATTGAAGCGTTCATAAGTGCCTGTATTCCTTCGCCGATATGTAGGATACCCATTTTCATCCATGGATGTATTTTCCTGAAATTTCTTTGGAAATTTTTTTGTGCATTTTCCTTTTTCATCTTTACATCAATTACCACATGGGCCATGCATCATATCTTTAAGTACTATATCGTGTAGAATCGGGTCGCTATGTCGATGAGGAATCTCCGCCGATATATATTTATCAACAATATCTGACGTAAGCATTTTACTGTTTTGCTTCAAATTGAGTAATAAGTGCATATCTGGTAATTCCCGTTTCTGATATTCGATCACCTAAACGTATGCAGACACTTCACCAAAAAATTTCGTTTGCACAACGTCATTAAGGAGTTCATCTTTCTTTATATCGACAACTCGTGAAACAATATCTGGTCTAGCAGATGCTATTTGCCCGGGTAGCAGGTTTTCTTGAATTTCAATCCAATTAGGATTGCAAGTTATAGTAATAAATAGATCTGGCTTGCCAAATTTTCTTACAATCGCCATTGAATCTTGATAATTTTGTAACAGATTACGGGGAGAACCGGTAAATGTGGATGAAAGGATGACCATTTTTCCAATTTGATTATCTGTATCATTCGCGCGACGCTGTAAGTGATCAACTAAGCCTTGATATGTATCACTGCGATGACTCTCTTGATTTTGTCTGCAATAATTTAATCTGTGGTTTTCGATCTTAACATAACTATCAACAACCCACTGTTGATACAACCGTCCTCATTTCAAGAGAACATTATCCTCTCTGTCAGCCATTCGGTATTTAGTATATGCAGCTCTTGATACTCTCTTAGCTTTATTGGCGCAATGTCTATTTTCATTCCATCCTCTTGTACCATATGGATAATAAAAAGGATATACCCGCGATCCATAGAACTAACGAATTGCAGGTCCTTTGTTCTTTTATTTCGAACCGAAACATAAGATTCAGGAATATCACCATCAGCAGCTATAGTGCCTCTGATCAATTCCAGGTTTGAGTGAAAATATCAATAGCATTTCGGGTTCCTGCTCCGTGCCAATGTCTCTCATGGATTGAAGTTCTTCGTGCATCATTTGGTAAGACTGAACAAATACATTCGACTGACGAAGGCAAGAATCTATTGCATCAATTACCTCACGATTCAATGTGGAGATGAGATTGCATCGTATGTTAGTAACTTCATTTGGATCGATTATAAATAGTTGGCCAGAAGATGGACTATCATTTGAGTCAGGATACAGACTTTTATTGAATTGATAATGCAATTGACCATGTAGTTTGAAACAAGCTGGTCCAGGCCGTCGGTCAGAGAAATCTACCAAATTAGCATTGAACGACGCAAACCCAAATACACTATTATAACCACGTATGCGCTCATGAAAATGTTTGGAATGTTCGTGGGTCCCATTGAAAAGATCTCGAAGAATACCGGGCGGATTGGGTAGAGGTTCAAGAGCGACTTCACCATAGTTGCAGTAATCATTAAATAAATCTGTGCGTACTTTTTCAACTGCAAAGTGTTTTGCTCCACAATGGCAGCACAAAACGTCCATTGAACCACTATAGTGTTCTTGGATTTTGTTTACAGGCGTATCACGAATGCTATTCGGTGGATTTCTTCTTGATGAATCAGAATGATTGCCATTGGATGTGGTGGGATTCGGAAATTCTGAGAATTATTATTATGATTTCCCTCGTGAGATATATTATGCTCAACTGCATTGCAATTGCTCGATAATTCAAGATCGCATACCCGATTTGAATTCGACGTTTGACTTCGACGTTTCGCACGGTATTTACGTTGGTATGCAGCATTTCGTTCACGTTTCATTCTTTGAAATTCCTCTTCTTCTTCTTCTATACATTGGACTTTCCTTTTAGACATTTCTAAATTCTAAACGATCAGTTTTCAAATCAAGGAACTGGATAAGTTTATCAACGAAAGGATGGGTTTTGCAATTACTTCTCAGTTGAGTAATATCATATAAAATATATTTATTGCTGTATCTTTCATAGACATTGATTTCAGTAATGATTTTTATTGATGAGTTAATTTTAGTAGTTGGTATAATCAACTTTATTTTCTACAAAATAATCCGCTGTATGTATTTATGAAGGAATTCGAGTCAGTTTGGGGTATTGGTGTTTTAGGTCAATTAGTCAGTACTTGGAATATTTGGTCACTTTTGAGGGTATTTTTTTTATTCTGGTATTAATCGGTATTTGATATATTTGGTTTTTTTTATTCTGGTATTATTTCGGATATTTTGGATAGACTATTTATCGGAATTTCGTACAGAGAGTAAATACAATTTTGCAATTACAATTACAATTTCGATTCTACCATCAAACAAAGTGGCATCAACAACCTGTAAATTACCTGAAAAAAAAAATGTTTCAAATGTGCTTTATTTGGTAACGTTATTTGATAAAATCATTGAATAAAATTAATGATATACTCACCGCTGTAATTGGATGTGTTGTGCTGAAACTCCACTATTCAGTTATGATGTCAAATAATAAACATCCAAAAATCGTTGATGTAGACTGACGCTTTTTGAAAAATTTTTAATTTCCAGAATCTGATTAGCGATGGTACTGTTTGCTTTCGAATGGTGGATAAATTTTTATATGATTGCTAGACATGAACTGCACGTCTGAAACAAAAAATCATGCCCTATTTTATATAATTATGATGAAAAAAATACTCAAGTTCCATAACCTCATTAATTTATTTACATTTTACAGTCCACCTCTTCTTTGCGCGCACATCTCCATGCAACACTCGCGATGCGTAAAAGGTTTTGTTATCTATAATTGTTATAAATAATGCGATAAAATTCTTAACATTTGATCTATTCCCATTCCATTAATTAATTTACATTTCCTAAGAAATGATTGAAGGGTTCACAGAGTACGTATAATGAAAAAATTATTATATAAATATTTATGATACCGCGGTACGGCCATTCAAATCCTTGTTGGATTGAGCTGCGCGCGTAACAAATAGATGGACTGTAAAATGTAAATAAATTAATGAGGTTACAAAACTCGAATATTTTTTTACATTATAATTATATAAAGTAGGGCATGATTTTTTTGTCCAGATTTATAGTTAAATTTTCGCTCTACATGCCAATATTTTTTTCTCTGCAATTAGATCAGCTCAATTGCCACAGTTGACATTCTTGGCGTTAAGCACACAAAAGTCGAGAGATTTTAATTAATTTATTTATCTTCCGGGTTGAACTGTGCGTAAACATTTTGATATGTTGTTCGGGGCATTTTTACGCATCTACCAATATAATTTCATGGGCAGTTGAATTCATTAAGGGTTACAATGTTTTCACCTTTCAGATCGATTAGACTATAACAATGGTCTTACTTCTGAGTAGAGTTTCTAATCTATCTTAATTCTGTTGGTGCTCACCTTTTGTCTTAAAAAATGTCCAACTGTAGAATAAGAAATAAGTTATTTCACACAGTTAGTTAAGGATTGAAGTACACCGGTCGCCACCCGAGAATAGCTGTAACGCTGGTATGGAGATGATTTTCCAATTGTTTCACGTGGAAAAGAGGAAAGATTATGCTGATCGAAGTCGCAATCACAAGATCATCCACATACAATACTATATACAATACAATACAATACAATACTATATCCATATACAATACATACAATACTATATGGAGATATACTGAAAAATATATACGTTATATATTTTTCAGTATATCTCCATATAGTATTATATTGTGGATGATCTTGTGATTGCGACTGCTAATGTTGAGACAATGAATAACTTTAAGAATTATTTGATGAAGAAATTTCACATGTCAGATTTGGAGGAAATCAAATTATTTTTGGGAATCGAAGTTGAGAGAAATAACGGTGTACTAACATTGAGTCAAAGTTCGTATATCAAAACAGTTCTAGAGAAGTTCAATATGAGTGATCGCAAATCTGTGAGTACACCTCTCCCAAGTAAATTAGATTACATTGCCCTTGCTTCAGATGAAAAATATGAAGCACCTTGTCGAAGATTGATTGGATGTTTAATGTATATTATGATTTGCACTAGACCCGATTTAAGTGCAGCAGTTGGTATTTTATATACTGAAAAATATATAACGTATATATTTTTCAGTATATCTCCACGATCGAGAAAATAAATACATCGATCAGCAGATGAATTTTGAAAGCCTTTTTCTACAAGTGCTTTATCAAACATCTCAAACCAGCATCTTGCTGCTTATTTTAAACCATACAAAGCTTTATTTAATTTGCAAACTTGATTATGATTGCTTTTTACACCTTCTGGTACTTTCATGAAAATTTTCTCTTTTAATGTACCATTTAGAAATGCAGTTTTTACGTCCATATGATGAATCAATAAATTATTCTGATTTGCAAATGCAACTACAAATCTAAAACTAGAAATTCTCGCGACTGGTGCAAAGGTTCCATCATAATCTACCAAATACTCTTGACTGAAACCACGAGCAACGAGACGCGCTTTGTATTTCTTCGGATTTCCAAATTCATCGTTTTAATAGTAAATATCCATTTGCAATCAACAATATTCTTATTACTTGGTTTTGATACTATTGTCCAAGTTTTATTAGTCATAAGAGAATTTATTTCTTCCTCAATCGCTCTCTCCCATTGAATTTTATCATCTCTTGTTTTTATTTTGTCAAACGAAGTCCGTATTTTATAAACAACCGATTGAACACACAAGAGGTAATCATCTCGAATATCCGTTTCATCATATGAAATAGGAGGGCGTTGTTTTATCCGATTACTTCTTCTAGTCTCGTTTCTATTCCCAGTTTTTGCTCTACAACTTTCTGATTTATCTGCTTCTCTTACAGATTTACTAGGATTTTGCATTACTTTCCTATCAATCGGCATCAGTGGATCTGATTTATCATCATCAGATTTACTCTGTATTTCTACTGATTTTGACCCTAGGTCAGATACATCAGTTTTTCGAATGGCTTCTGAGTTTACTCCATCCATTACTGGCCGAGATTTTAAGTAATTTACGTCATCTACAATTACATCTCGTACTACCGATAATTTTTCAGTTTCAACCTCCCAAACTTTGTAACCATTTGATTCAAACCCAACTAAAATACCTTTCCAAGATTTTTCATCGAATTCCCTTTTTCTGGTTTTATTGTGTACGTAAACTGTTGAACCGAAAACCTTCAAATAGTTCAATTTTTGCTTTTTATGATGCCATAACTCAAATGGTGTTTTATCAACATGTAAAGCTTTCGTAGGAGTTATATTGATTAAATACGTAGCAGTTAGAACTGCTTCTCCCCAGAATTCTTTCCCCAAATCTGCACCGTTTACCATTGCACGCGCTCTTTCAGTTATCGTCCGATTCATGCGTTCTGCCCCGCCGTTTAACTGCGGAGTATATGGGACTGTCCGGTGGTAACTAATTCCTTTAGTTACGCAATATTCTTTCATTTCTGTTGGCAGGTATTCTCTACCATTGTCACAATATAAGTTTACTAGCTTCAAATTGAAATGAGCCTCACTCTTTGAAACAAAATCTTTCCAAACAGAGAAAACGTCAGATTTATGAGTGATTAAGTACGTTACACTGTACTGCGTGAATTCATCAATAAAAGTAACGAAATAATTTAGTCTGAACGAACTATAAACAATGGCCGATCTATGTGACTCTTATCGTTTTCTTTTCTGAAAGGCAATCTGGCTTGTTTACCATTTATACAAGCTTCACATAAATCGTCACTCGGGATCACATTCTCAATATGACACACGTCCTTGACCATTTGATTATTTTTCAATTTCATAAATTTTCCTTTACCAATGTGACCTAGCCGTCGATGCCACAAATTATAATGAGTATTATTCACATTTAACGCCTGGTAATTATTTGAACTTACCTTTTTAGTTACCTCAAAATCAACAGCTACTAAATTGTTCAATGGCTTACCATACATCACCATATTACCATTTTTACGTATCTCAACTCCTTCCTCATCGAACGTGATACTCAATCCTGTTCGTTGCATTTTTCGTACTGACAGCAAATTGCATGGAACCTCAGGGCAGTAGAGAATATCATTGATTGTACATGCAACTCCCATGTTGCTCATCACGATGATTTTTTCCTTCCTCCTCGCACTGATGAATTCCCCGTTCTTTGCAATAGATATTTTAATCGGCGGATCCAACTCAATCGCACTGGAGAACATGTCATCTCTATTTATCAAGTGAGCCGAGTCGCGCGAATCCAGCAGGAATGTCAAATTTTCATTTCCAGTTTCTCGACACTCTCTAGTCATGAAGGCACATCGTGATACGTTGTCATCTGATCTCATCTGGGTTGTCTGAATGGTATGAACTATTCTGTTTCGTTCAGCTTTGTGTCGTTGACTTTTCTTGTAGAAATAACAGTCCTTGATTTTAGGATTTGTGCGCCCACAGTGATGACATTTGCCTTGCGGTGAATCTTTGTAAGGTCTAAAAACAGTTGAAAAACGTGAGCCTCTGCCTCTTCTATTTGATCCTCTGTCACCGTCTCTATAGCCTCTTGAATTTCCGTGATTCGATTTCTGTGGAGCTTCACTTTGAACATTTAACACTTTGGAACTTGTCTCTTCTATTTCACTCGTGATTTTTGTCACGTAATCAGAGAGCCTTGCTTTTACAAAATCCAATGTCACTTCATCTTCGGTTGTTGTTTCAATCACTGTTGACACAGTGTCATAGATTTTAGGGAGACTTGCCAATAAATACGACACTTTCTGATTTTCCGTCACCAAAGCCCCTGCTGCAACTAGTTTCACAATTAAGTCATCGAATTTCTCAAAATGGTCTTGTAAATGTGCATCATTTTTCATTTTCAATCGACTTAGACGATTACGAACGGAAACTTCACTTGCAGCACTTTTCCTGGAGAAAACAGTATCTAGCTTTTGTAAAATAGATTTAGCGGTACATCCTGGGGTGTCATATTTAAGATAAGCATCAGATAAATATTCGACAATGGCAGTTCGAGCCGTTTTCACAGCTTTCTTCCATCGCCGAGCTACTTTATCCGATTACGCTGGATTCGGGGGTTGCTCATCAATCACATTCAGTACATCCAGATCATCTAATAAATTACGTATCCTATGTTTCCATGCAATGTATTTAGATCCATTGAATGGCTCAATGTTTCTCCTGTTCTTTGTTTTCCCCATTGTCACTTACACTTCTATTTTTGCACTTTAATCACTTGAAACTCACAATTCCAATTGTCTAAATTGTTTCTAAAAATACACAGTTAATACACGGTGTGAACTGGGCCCATAAGCTGATGGAAATGGGTCAAGAAATAATTATACGAAAAACGCAGTGAATTGAACTTTACTTTATTTAATTATTAATATGGCACGAGGAAGTGACATCTATGCTCTACGGGCTGCTGGAGCAGGCTAACAACCGATCACAAAGACCAAAAGACATCATCATATATTAACAAAGAACTCTCAGTTCATTCTCCCTATGAAGTCATTGCTTATGTTTATATTAACACTCCGGCTCTCTCCACTCCGATTTGTTTTTGTATCAAAAATCTTAAGGAGTAAATATTCTTAATAGTAATAAGTCATATAATCCAATAATGACTATGGCTGGAGATGATTTTTATTCAAATCAATTATACTTGTAAAGTATAACTTAAGAATGTTCAACACGTATAATCAAAACAAAAGTTTATGACTCTTTCTATAATTTGTTATATTTATTGCCAATAATTTCCAATTAACATTTCATTTAATGTGTTGATAAGTGGAAGTAATAGCCGCAGAAAATTATCAGACCATTTTTTACTTCAAATATCATTTTTTACTTGATAAATAAATACTATATGGTTTAAACAAATTCATTTTAAAAAAATTTAGTCATGAAATTTTTACCATCGTTCTATATCTATTTCGATAGTAAATTTCCAAAACTTCAACAAAATTTGATATTTTGAAATATATTTACAGAAATTTTTATTTTCTCCATAACAGTCCGTGTTCATTGAAAACTATAATAATTAGTAACCATAAAACGGTGTTGTGAATCAATCTCACATATTACACAGGCATCTGTTATCGCTTCAAAAACATTATGTCGAAACTTCACGCAATTCTTATAAGTAGTGTAAGAACCACTACGGCGCCCCCCACACAGAGTTACTCAAACCCCACCACTGCACTGGTCAAAGTAGCACGACTCCAACACGAGTGAGTGGTGGGGTGGGAGTAACTGTGAATGCTGTGGGTGCGTCATAATGGCTATCACACTGAGGAAATAAAAACACAGAATTTCACTTATTAATTGTATATATTATTCCCAAAAATAATGACCCATGAATTACATATTTTTTCTTATGGACTACTTACATTTTTGATTCCACGACGTACAATTATAATCGCGGCCACTAAACAACTTTCCCTCGGGGTTTGTAGCACGTTTTTTCTTCATAAATGCATCGTGATATTCACGCACTAGACGATCATTAGATATGAATCGATCAGTGAATAACTCATAGAACTTCTCAGTAGAAGCAAACAGACATACAATGCAGAAAAAGTATACAGTATTGCCCACATAAACTTGACTCCTGATGCTGGAGCTGCTGGATGCTGCACTTGAAGAGTTTACAGTACTTTTGGAGTCTTGCAGTGTACTGGGGCACGATGGGAGGTAGTCCGAAGGTGTCGAAGTACCATCCTCTATCATTTCGATCAACGTATATGGCGACTCAGTGTTCTCCTGGCTGGTTTATGTGGTCATGTATGTGCGCTACGATAGCAGTCGGTTGCGTCCACACCGACGGGTTCTTGTCCGCTGGATCCACACCTACTGTATGATTCGGAATATACTGTAGGGCTTTTGGAATCTCTACCGTGTTCATCAGTAGCAGTAAATTCTTCTTTGTTTAAGCTCTTTAACCCTTCCTCGTTCAAAGTCAACCACGCTTTGATTTGAAGGACTCGTCGCATAGCACATAAAAAGGTTCTGTGATTCAATGTACTATATATGAGACATGATGGAACGGGGGCAGGCGTACAAACGAATAGACGCGATCTGATGTGGCCCTTCAAATTGATAACATCTCGGGTAAGAATAGCGCCAGTGAATTTCGTTTGCTGACAGCCATAGGTAGATACGTATTTCATTCCATTCGTGATGGCTAGTAATGCTGCATACACACATCTAGATGACGCTTCTCCTCCATACCAGTCGATACCCTGACGTGTGATTGTGAGCTGTGTTGTTTATCCTCTGAATATTAGGGGGAATCTCCGAATACTGGTATTCAGAGTAAATTACCCAATGGCCTATCATATCGGACGATGTTGCGGTCACTGCCACTTCTTTCGGTGGGAAGGTACCATGAATCCCAACGAAGCCCTCGTAATGAATAATTATAGCCGAATCCGAATTACTGCAATTCATTGCTATACTCTCCTTACAACTTTCTACTTTGAATATTCACACACAACTGTGCAGTTGAGCGATGATTCAAATCCGTTGTTTCAAAAAAACTGTTGACACTGCAAAAAATGGCTGCGCATGCGCTGAGCATGACGTTTATGCATAATCCACGGTCACTTGCCTATGTCAAGTTCAAGTCAAGTCCATGTCGAGTCAATTTCTATGATACCTTCAAACTCAGCATAAATTACAGCGTTGATTGTTGCGCTTATGGTTACGCCAAATCGCACTTCGATTTACATGTTACCGGTCCGTATCAAATTCTAATGGGAATTGTCATTGGCTGAAAAATCTGGTGTTAGATCAAAGGCGAAGAGGCAATATCCATAAGGGTAATCTTCACGATGAACACCATTACCATCGTTCAGAAAATGAACACCAGTGCCTGAGAAGATGGTATGGTACGGCTCCACATATAAATGTCTCCCAGTAAAGTCTGGCTGTAGAGGTTTCGATGGTATTTGACGACATCCACATATAAGGGTATATGATTCAGAGTAAAATGTTGAAAGTTGAAGCCATTGAATCTTTTATCAACAACAAACGCGCGATTCTTGAGAAACCCGAAGATGATGCGTTTTGGCAGCTGACCTGTTATAAAGTTATCCATGGAATGGCCGCAAACACCTGACGGTATTGATACACTTTTCACCTCAACTCTTGTAACAGGATATTTGGCTGTTGTTTTTGATAAAGCCCTTTGGTGGGATACTAATAATCCAGGGCTCACCTTCATTCTCCGCATGACCAATGATGCTTCTGTTATTTCGATGGTAAACGGACAATTTGTGTTATCCATTAAACAAAAACGGTCTCCTGATCGAACCAACCGGATATAAATATTTACACCATTTATCAATGCTTGACTGAACATATCACAATGTAAATGGCCGGTGAGATCGATTGTTTTTATATCACTCAAATAGGATCAACGTGCAACTATACCCTCATTACGTTCATCAACGTCATCCATGTTACCAACTGTATCATCTGACCATAGTACACTATTCAGGTGTGAGTTCTTCGCATTGGTGCCGTAATTTAGAAGTGTTATTATATAAGCTCGGCAAGCATATGCATTATTGGCAGGTGTCACGGCTTTCTGATTGAAGGGGATATCTACTTGATCTAGGAGCGAGTGTAATAAATTGTTAGTAGCGGGCGGTGTCCTATTCTTCTCCATCACTAGGGTTGATATCGTAACACGTAACAGTAGGCGGGTGCGAGCTAAGTCAATGTATTCATCAACTTGTCCTGGTATATCGCACTCAATGGGTGAATTATCCACGAGTGATGCTATTGGTTTATAGTGTACATCGTATGAGGATTCTATGCCTGTCTGCATTGGGGGTAAAGAAAATAAGTCCAACACACTTTTCACTCCCTCACATGAATGAGTATGCAAAAACGCCATGTTTTACGTGAAAAAACGCCCACGGTTCGTAATTTGGTTGATTTCTTCTTCTGCCTTCCAATTTTTATGCGTTTCTTTGTAGTTTTCCTCTTGCGATTTTTCGTCACCTGTGGTTTCTTCTTCCCGTGGTCACCAGATGTTAACTTGCGGCGTTTGGACTGTCGCGGAGCACGGCAAACCGCAGACTGAGAGTATGATAACATATTCGCAGTGTTATATCCAGAGCCAGACATCAGTGCATCAAGCTTCTCCTCTGCCCTCCTCTTCAAATTGATACCCGATTTCCATAGGCGACTTCTCAGAGAGTCTTTCAGAGGTATCGGTAGTTCAAGAACATCATCTATGATATTCACACCTAAACGTAGAGCCTCTCTTCCAACAGCTGATGCTCCTTGTCTGAGTAGGGGTAGTATTTTCCTGAACAGTCCACCGAGAAAACTGCCAATGCCATGCTCCCTTTGATTAGCACTACCTATGCGTACACGACTTATACCTCCGTGTGCACCCGTGCTGTATTCTGCTCCAGATTGTGGTAACTTGTCAAAAATGTAGGTGTTCATAATTCGCCATTATTAAGTATACAGGGTGTCCCAGAAGTACGTGCCGATACTTAACCGGCATGTACAGGGGGTGAGTCTGCTCCAAAAAGTCCTTTACCACTTTTGGATCGGAAGCACCCCTCCGGAGATACTGGGGTAAACAGGACAGACAATGACGCTGCCGCGTTAAGCGGCAGTACGTCGGTGTGGCTGTCGCGCTCGCGTGTGGGTGATTCCCCTTCAAGCCAGAAGGATGCGGGATCAAGTTCCACATTCACCCGCGAGCGTGAGAGAGAAGGCATGGTATTCTCTCTCACTCCCTCGCATTATTCCGCGGCAATGTTCTCGTAAAAATCATCCGGTGGATGGTCCCGATTCCTGGAACCCATCTCATAACTTTCGTTGGGTATGGGGTGCGGATGACGTCATGGTTCAAGCCAACCCCCTGTAACCAATGGGGGGAGATATTCGCGCGAGATGTACCCCTTATTGGTCTGTTTTTTCTTTTGTCGATATCGACAAACCAATGGTTGAGGCAGTCCATTTCTGAATTGCCGACATCTTGTTTCTTTGAGTCTATTCTCATCTATGTTTACCATTGGAGGGTTCTTTATATTGGTACCCCCATGTTCAATTGAGAGAAGAAAAGAAGTCAAAAGGATCTCTTTACTTATGCCTTTGAGCAATTTGTATGGCCTCCTCTAAGTGTTTGTGATTTCCAGGTGTTGTCCCTCGATGGTCATTCCTTGACCCTTCGGAGGCCCGCATGATGATGACTGATTGAGTTTCCCCCCCCCCCCAACACTCCTCACCATTGTGCAGGGTTTTTCCGAGTCCCTTTGTATTATTTATAACCTAGTGTTGTACCGGGTTTTTATATTTATTAAATAGAAATTTTAACCGTAGTAAATAGCGTCGTCCGCCACAAACTTCTGCCAATGGCTCCTTGACAAAAGTCGCGATCCAGAATTCATGGGCAACGTATGGTGGACAGACGAGAAGCTTTTCGTAAGAAAGGGGATTACCAACCAGCACAATGACCATCATTGGGCTTTTGAAAATTGCCGTCTTACGAAAGAAACGAATTTCCAGTTTCGTTGGGACATCATGAATATCTGGGGAGGAATCATTGGTGACGAAGTTCACATTCACCACCTTCCAGGACTTCTCGACGCAAGTATTCTTTATTCAGTTGCTATAAGGTTTTTTTTATAACTAAATTTTATCTGTTTATCTTTCAGGATGGCAATTCTCTGGGATTTCTCCGAGATCGCCTGATAAATGTCGTCGGGGACTGTCCTGCCGACAATGCTGTGTGGTTCCAGCACGACAGAGCTCCACCCCATACGTCTGTGGCCGTGGTCGACCAATTGGACGAGTGGTTCCTAGATCGCTAGATCGGGAACAGGAGCGACCGGGACAGGGGTGGACGTCGGCAACCACCAGTTGCGTGGCCTCCGCGTTCTCCAGATCTCTCTCAGCTAGATTTTTACTTGTGGGGGACTCTGGAGGCCTGGATATACGCGCACCATCCAGGGACTCAAGAGGAGCTGATAGCTCTGCTGCACGCTGCAGTTGCAGCCATCACCCGTGAAGAGCTAGAAGGCATGAGGAGGAATCTCCTCAAGAGGGCCAGGTTCTGCCTTCATGCAGGTGGAGGACACATAGAAAACCTGCCGTAGCAAATGCCTGCCTCTGTCACACCTTCTCCGGATGAACGGACTTCAATCGGCCCTTTTCAGGGCCACCAATTCATTATTAACGTGGATCCTTCACCTTTTCCCCTGCCTTACAGTCATTCGGAATTTTCTCCGAAAATTACACCCTCTTCATGAATTATCTAATAAACAATGGGCTTTCGGAGATTTTTCCATCGATTGTTTTTTGTCGCAAATCGAATTTGCAACAAAAAACATCTAATGGAAAAATGCCGTACGGCGCATCGTTTTTTTTTATAACATTTAAAAAGCTTCAAACTGTTTGTTGGTGATATTAAATAAACAATCGAGCTTAGGTGATTTTTCCATGCGTTTATTTTGTTGCAAATTCAATTTGCAACAAATAATAATCAATGGAAAAATCCGAAAAACCCAATTGTTTAAAAGATAACTGCAAGAACATTGCCGCGGAATAATGCGAGAGAGTGAGAGAGAATACCATGCCTTCTCTCTCACGCTCGCGGGTGAATGTGGAACTTGATCCCGCGTCCTTCTGGCTTGAAGGGGAATCACCCACACGCGAGCGCGACAGCCACACCGACGTACTGCCGCTTAACGCGGCAGCGTCATTGTCTGTCCTGTTTACCCCAGTATCTCCGGAGGGGTGCTTCCGATCCAAAAGTGGTAAAGGACTTTTTGGAGCAGACTCACCCCCTGTACATGCCGGT
>NW_011887853.1:150192-167788 GCF_000806365.1 Fopius arisanus
GTCCAAAGTAAAATTTCGACTCTTGGTATTCAACGAGGGGCCTTGCTCATCATTAAAGCTTATCCTTCAAGATCCGTCTATTGGAAGCCAGCTTTTGCAAGCCAAATTCATCACTGGCCATAGCCTGACTACACTTTTAGTTCACTCGAGCTTCTCAGCCGAGGTTCTTCTATAAGCCAGCAACGTCCTGGTGATTTTCTCAGTAACTGACTGAGTCTTCCCGAGCTTCTCAGCCGAGGTTTTTCTGCAAGCCAGCAACGTCCTGGTGATTTTCTCAGTAACTGACTGAGGTTACCCGAGCTTCTCAGCCGAGGTCTTTCTGCAAGCCAGCAACGTCCTGGTGATTTTCTCAGTAACTGACTGAGTCTACCCGAGCTTCTTAGCCGAGGTTTTTCTGCAAGCCAGCAACGTCCTGGTGATTTTCTCAGTAACTGACTGAGTCTACCCGAGCTTCTCAGCCGAGGTTTTTCTGCAAGCCAGCAACGTCCTGGTGATTTTCTCAGTATTTAACTGAGTTTACCCCGAGCTTCTCAGGCGAGGTTTTCTACAAGCCCAGCAACGATCTGGCAAATCTTTGAGCAACACAACGAGTTCAACCCGAGCTATCAGCCGAGGTTTCTACACAAGCCAGCAACGAGCTGGTGACTTTCTCAGTATCTGACTGAGTTCAACCCGGGCATCCAGCCCAGGCCATTTCTGCCGAGCACCACAAACCAGCATCTAGTTCCAGTGGTCAACCGAGTTTTATTTAAACTCAGATCAACTGTCACCAGCAACACCTCCAGAGTCACCTTATCACCACTACTACCAACGAAGCGTATTCGAGGATCTTCAGCTCCATCAGCGCTAGAGCATCTAGCACATTCTGGAGTTCTCCGGAATCCGCTACGTAGAGGAGAGCCACCGAGGGATCGCCCACTCATCCCTACACCGTAGTTTTTCTTCAACCGTAAGTCAGAAAAAACACACCAACAACATATACACTATTCTTACCTACACTTTTTCTATCCCTATTCCCCGATTTTTATCTTAGACTTTCTACTATTCTGTATTTTCAAGTGAAGTGTAATAAATTTTAAACTCTATTTAAAGGGAACTCAAGGGTATCTTTCTCTTTGTGTGCTAATTCCTCACGTAGTAACCATTGTGCAGTTCAGTGCTTAGTCCCACGCAATAGGCCCCCCATATTGAGTGAGATTTATAAGATCTTTCCTTCTCCGGACACTACCTGTCGCTACTAGTTACGGTCAAGTTACCTGAAAGGTTCACGTTTTCTCTGATATTTTGGCCTACCTAGTGACCCAGTGTCCGCAACAAGTTCACCCTCGTCGGCAGATCTTCTGGCGTAAGCTCCTGCACCGGGGTAAGTTTCCAGGGGTGTAAACCCTCGAGCCTCATCACCCGGTGCACTGTCGAAGAGGAAGCGCCGACTGATGACGTGATACCCCGGACGGACACCACCGGAGACTCCTCGACTCTCTGGAGAATCGCCTCTTCCAGATGTACGCCATCCGCACGTCTTGGACGCCCGTCGCCGTGCCTTGGGAGGACGTTACCCTCCCTTAGCCGTCGAAAGGCATTGCGAAAACTTCGCGGATCGGGAACCACTCGGTTGGGAATCTGCTCCGCATAAATCCGGACAGCTTCCGCACCATTCCCACCCGCTAAACCATAAAAGGCCTCCATATCCGCGTATTCCGCTGAAGTGAAACGCACCATTCTCACAATGTTGATAAATTCACGGTCACACAACGAATGACTACGTCGACGACGAATATCGTGAAAATCCGTTAAACAAAAGACTCGCGGGCGCGATCGCATGATGGTGAAAAAAGGACAGAGAAACATTAGTGTAAAAAGAGACGGAAGAAAAAAAAACGATCGCTGAGTTCCCTGAAAAAACATCCTTCTCAGAAAAAACAGGATTTTTCCATTGGTTATTTTTTGTCGCAAATCAAATTTGCAACAAAAAACATCTGATGGAAAAATGCCGTTCGGCCCATCGTTTTTTTTATAACATTTAAAAAGGATCAAACTGTTTGTTGCTGATATTAAATAAACAATTGGGCTTAGGTGAGTTTTCCATGCGATTATTTTGTTGCAAATTCAATTTGCAACAAATAATAATCAATGGAAAAATCCCAAAAAACCAATTGTTTAGAAGATAACTGCAACAACAGCCGCGCCACTAGGAATTTTCGGGAAAATCGCGGGCAATCGCCTTGCCATTTATCGGCTTATTAATTAATTATTAATTATCTCACCAACCGAGAATTTGACAAAATTTTATAAGGAGAACTTTTTTTTGTTTAATTTCATTAACAAAAAAAAAGATTCTCCGATAAATTTTGCTAATTCTCATGGTTGATGAGATAATTAATAATTAAACAATTGTCTCAAAAATCGACAGCGCGATCGCCGTGATTTTTAGATTTTTCTTTAAAAATGCCCTCTTCGTGAATTATCTAATAAACAATGGGCTTTCGTGTCGAACATATGACAAATACAATGAGTCTTCTACTCGTTCCTTGCACAAGTAAACAAACCTAACCGCGTACCAAATGTATCGAGAGTACAATTTAATTGAAATATTAAAGTCAAGCTGAGCAGACGTGCTGTTTACGTACATAGCAGTCTCATTATTTCCTGGCATTCGATACAATCCAATCATATAGTTTAATTCCTCAACCTAACTAATTGCACTGACTCTGTTCACTTAACGATTCTCAACAGGTTATGGGCCCAGAGCAATCAGTAACATTGTATTAAAGTGTAGTTAATTAGTGAAGAACAGTAATTGTGAGAAATTAAATTTTTAGGCGGTTTAGCTTGATTGGTAAACAGTTATATAGCGAATGTGCTAGTAGCGTCGGTTAGTGACGGTTAGAGAATTTTCAAATTGTCGATACAGATATGGCGGTTAATCAAAACGCTATGCAATTTGGAATTGAAAAATTGAGAAATAACAACTATGAAATATGGAAGTTTCAAGTTGAGAAGTTTCTTCGAAGAGAAGGTATTTGGGATGCAGTAACGTCGAATACACCTACCGATGATTTAGAAGCGGCAGCTTGGGCGGTACGAGATGAAAAGGCCAATGCAACTATATGCTTTGCGACGTAATGTTCGAAGTTTCACGGAACCCTTCGTCCATCAGCCCGCCCTCTGGCACCAAATCACCCCGAAAATAAAATCAGAAAATTTAGTCAGGCGCCAGGTCATTAAAAACGGAATGACCACCGTAAACAAAACCCTTCTCCACTCTCAGCTTCATTAACTCCTGTAGCTCGTTACGTAGAGATTTAAATAATCGGAAGCTGAAAGGGGATGCAACTGGGATCTTCAGCAAAAAAAAATAAACAAAATAAGAATTGTCGGGGAGAACAATATTTAATAAAAAAAATCAGTCTCGATACAAAAAAAAATATATAAAATAAAATCCCCTTAAATCGATCACGCGTTACGGAACATTTAAATTGATCGGTCAAGTCAAATCAACTGATTAAATTTATACAGGTTTTTCTGAAGTCTAGAAATTTTTAAAATAAACAAATTAATAAATAATTAAATAATCACAGAAGTCAGAATTAATTAAAATATCAAACAACTGAGTCACGAGACTCGAGTTGTTATTATCAACAAAACTAAAGAAAATTAACGGAAAACAACTGAGTTACAAAACTCAATTGTTAGCAGTCGAAGAAGTCACATGTTTTATCAGAAATACTGTATAAGAAATGGTTACCTTAATTCAATGACTCTGAACAGTAACGCGAAAAATCGATACGTCTACGTGACCTCGGAGACGCAAAATAAATACAACGAAAATAAGACACAAGAGACAAAATTTCCCGGGGTCACGAGACCTTGAAAATAAATGACATGAAACTTAACTCAATGGCGAGAATATCCAGGTTTTGCGACACAAACTCATCATACAGAAGTCGCAAAAACCTCACAAAAAAAAATCGTAACTAACAAAATTTCAAATAGACTGAATATAATCGAAAATTCCGAATGAGAGAGAGTCAAAATTCACTGAAGAGAGTGGTCAGAGATTCACTAATAGAACAATCAACTAATAGTCCTATAGGACTCGGGTGTACGTAACACCAAATAATTAAACGGAATATCTGCCCACTAAAAGTATAAATCACAATGAAATAATTCGGCCACCACGCTCACCCAAAACTTCCGAAACCTCCTCAAAGTTCTCACAATCCTTCAGAGATGAGATAAACTTGGAATGGCGTCCTTATTTCCTGATAGCGTCTTTCGATCTCAGAATTGTTAATTGATCCGCTCACTTTCTCCACCACACGGGAAGTGATTTTTCGCGACACGTGAAAATTCGCAACAGGTGAGTACCGCTACGGCATCATGAACTAGGTGGGGATAATCTATTTATCCACCAGTCTCAAGTATTCGGGCATGCGCGACACAAACATTATATTCAAAACGCATACGCTATTCAATTTCGCGATGCTTCACAATCATTAATTGTGTTGAATTAGCGAGAATAAATTCTCAGCACATCCCTAAAATTACAACATTATTCGTGCGTTAATTACTACCCATGAGAGAATAGTAACTCTCCTGATTAACTTATTCCTATTTTTTCCATTAATTGCGAAACCTCGTGCTCTGGTGATACGTCACTTCAGTGGTAATTGATAGCTGGATTGTGGCTCCATTATCGGCCACATCGAAAATCCAGTTATCATCAGAAATTAGGAGTTCGATGACATCTCTCGGCGTCCAGGGATCCTCGTCGATGTCCTCAGAATGGAACGCGGTGGCGCATAATTCAAAATAAAACAAAATACAATCAAACATATGTTCTCCTCTCTTCTCAAGACTCTCGCCATTGAAGGTGACTTCCCGTCTGGTGGAAGTCTCTAAAATCGCGAAACGGTCGAGAACCAGTAGCTGGTAAAATACCACGTTACAGCTTATTAGTTAATAAAGATCAAATTTGTCACATACGAACAAAAACAACAGCCAAAGAAATTTGGGACGCTCTGAGGCAATATCATGAGCAATCGACGGGAATTAATAAATATTTTCTTGTTAAACAACTTTTCGACAGCAGAATGTTAGAAGGGGAGAATATGGAACGGCATCTTAGTAAAATGCAAGATTTAACGGACAAATTACAATCTTTGGGCAGCGCCTGTGCAAAGGAGCTTGGACCATGGAGCATGTTGTGTAGCGTACCAGCCTCTCATGATCAGTTAGTGACAACGTTAGCAAATAAACCAGAAGAAGAATTGACAATAGATTTGATCAAGGGAACACTTCTAAGCGAGTTTAGAAGGAGACAAAATCAAGGTTTAGCTGACGGGTTCACTGATCAGGCCATGAAGGTGAATAAATTCGATGATAAATGTTTTTTTTGTCATGGCAATGGACATCAGAAACGAGACTGCCAGAAGTATAAGAGATCCTTGAAAAACAAACAGAGAAACAAACCGAATAATCCGAGTTTCAAGGCCAACAAAGCAGAGGAGCATCACAGGGACATAGACGACGATGGAACTCCAATATACAACGATCGTGCCTACAGCGCAGTAGGACACAAAGTCAAATATCTGTTATGGTATTTAGATTCGGCAGCAACAAGACACATGACGCCCGATATAAAATTTTTCAAAAATTTTGATTCAACGTATAAATCAAAAGTGAGAGTGGCAAATACACAATACAGTGATATTTGCGGTATCGGTACTGGACAAATCAAGTGTGAGTTGAAGTCTGGAAAGACAAAAGTATTGACCCTGAACGATGTGTTATATGCCCCATCGTTCCATGCCGGATTGTTTTCCTTGAGAACAATGACAAAACTGGGTTATGAATTAGCGGGGAAAGATGACCAAGTAACTTTATTTAAAGATGGCGAGGATGTGGCTATTGCCGTAGCATCTAATAACGATATGTATGAAATCCAAGAAGTCAAAAATCATATGCGAGGCCAGAGAAAAGTCGAACGGGTTGAAAAGGCTTCTAGTGCATCACATCATAACGACAAGTGTATTCATATATGGCATAAAAGGTTTGGTCACAGAGATCCAAAAGCGATTGAGAAGCTAATAGAAAGGAAATTAGCTGAAGGTGTCGAAATCAATAAGTGCAACGCAGTGCAGGTATGCCGCAGTTGCATCAAGGGCAAATTGTCAAGAAAACCTTTCCCGAAAGAGTTGCTGACAAAAACGACGAAAAGATTGGAGTTAATGCATATGGATTTGTGCGGGCCAATGCCAACGAGGACAGTTGGTGGGAGAAGGTATTTTATGACAATAATAGACGACTACAGTCGTTATACATTCGTCCACTTATTGACTGAAAAATCACAAGCAGAAAGAGTGATTAGAGATTTTGTCGCAGAAATGAAAACTCAGTATGGGGAAAAACCAAAATATTTCAGATCAGATCGAGGGGGAGAGTTTATGAGTCACGATCTGATGAAGTTTTGAACACGACAAGGTATAAAGTTTCAGAGGACTGCTCCATACACTCCCGAGCAAAATGGAGTGGCGGAGAGGAAAAATAGAACTCTCGTGGAAGCGACAAGGACAATGCTGATAGACGCAGGTTTGGCGGATCAGTATTGGGGAGAAGCTGTTATGACGGCAGGATATATACAGAATCTATTGCCGACCAGAGTGAGAGACAAAACACCGTTTGAATTATTCCTCAAACGAAAACCAAATGTAAGCCATTTAAAAGTGTATGGCTGTAAGGCATTCGCACACATACCAAAACAGAAGAGACTGAAACTCGACAATAAGACACGTGAGTGTATATTAGTCGGCTACGCACAGAAGTCCAAAGCGTACAGGCTATTGGAAGAAGACACGGGAAAAATAATAATAAACCGTGACGTCAAATTTGTCGAAAATATAATACCTCGGAAAGGAGAGAGAGTATTATTCGGTTTAGACAGAAAAGAAATAGCTAACAAACCAAAACAAAAGGTATCAGCTGATCGAGAAAACACATATGTCTATATACCAGTCGACAATTTAGATAATAATACATGTGTCAATAATCGGATGAGCGACCGAGTCAGATCACCGGGGTCAGACAAATCTGCAACGTCAGAATCATCTGAAGTATTTGATACTCCAGAGGGGACGACCAGCTGGAGCAACAGAACGCCGGAGAGCGAGAGTGAAGAAGATGTACCTCTGGCATTGAGATTGAGACGAGGACATGACCAGGAAGTCATGGATGTCGACTACTCCGACGAAAATGAAGATCGGAATGAGATACCACGAACAGTGGAAGAAGCTCTGAGCAGTGGATATGCAGAGTGATGGAGACAGGCGATGGATGAAGAGATGGAATCTCTCAATAACAATGAAACCTGGAACTTGGACCCAAAATCAGCGAATAAAAATGTTATTGGATGTAAATCGGTTTTTACAATTAAAAGGCATGCTGCTGGGAGTCCACAACGTTTCAAGGCACGTTTAGTTGCGCAGGGATTCTCGCAACGTTATGGCATCGACTATGACGAAGTGTTTGCACCAGTTGTCAGACAGACAACTTTGCGAACTTTATTGTCAATTGCCGGGAGAAGAGGATTATTCGTCAAACACCTAGATGCAAAGACAGCGTTCCTGAACGGAAAATTGACGAAGACAATCTACATGAGGCAACCACCGAATTATGTCGATGAGGGGAAGCCTGAATTTGTCTGGAGGCTAAATAAATTGATATCCGGGCTTAGACAAGCCGCTAAGACTTGGTATGACAAGCTGAACTCAGTTCTACATGATATGGGATTTGAAAAATGCCCATCAGATCACTGTTTGTACAGGACAACAGGGGAAGAATCTGAGTTTTACTTGGCAGTTCATGTAGACGACATGATAGTCGCCAGTAAATCTTCCAGTAGGATTGAAAAAGTCAAGAAGACTCTCAATGAAGAACTCTCAATCACAGACATGGGTGATTTGAGGTGCTACTTGGGGATTCAGGTGAGGAGAAATGATGAAGGGAACTACTACTTGAATCAGAGTGATTACATCAGCAAAATATTGACGAGAGCAAAATTGCAAGATGCAAAAGAGTCAACGCACCGGATGGACGTCGGATACGAGAAATCCAGAGTGCAATCACCACGGATAGCGAATGAATCGTACCAGAGACTCATCGGAGCATTATTGTACTTATCTGTGCATACAAGACCAGATATCTCAGCTCCGGTTGCGATACTTTGTCAAAGGATTAAAGAGCCAATACAAACTGACTGGAACGAATTGCAGCGAATATGCAGATATTTGAAGTACACTATCGACTATGAATTGAAGATGTGTGACCAGTCAAGGGATGACAAATTAGTTACGCAGACGCTAATTGGGCTGAGTCAAGAGACTCCAGAAAATCGAACAGCGGCTACATCTTCCAATTGTTCGGCGGAACCATCAGCTGGTCCAGTAAACGACAAGAATGTGTCACATTGTCATCAACAGAAGCAGAGCTAGTGGCAATATCAGAAGCATCCAGAGAAGCAAAATGGATAAGAAAACTTCTAATATTCTTCAATGAAGAACAAAATGAGCCTATGACGGTGTATGAAGACAGCCAGGGTTGTATTAATAATTTGAAGGGACCAGGCTCTAGCAACCGTTCAAAACACATTGACACAAAATACTTCTATACCAGAGAATTAGAAGAACGTCAAATAATTCGAGTGGTGTATTGTCCAACAGAAAGAAATGAGGCAGATATGTTCACAAAACCGTTGGGGCCCACCAAACTGTCAACACTTATCAAAATGATAGGACTGAAGGATTGGAAACAACAGAACGAGCAGAATGATCATTGAGGGGAAGTGTCGAACATATGACAAATACAATGAGTCTTCTACTCCTTACTTACACAAGTAAACACACCTAACCGCGTACCAAATGTATGGAGAATACAATTTAGTCGAAATATTAAAGTCAAGCTGAGCAGACGTGCTGTTTACGTACATAGCAGTCTTATTATTTCCTGGCATTCGATACAATCCAATCATATAGTTTAATTCCTCAACCTAACTAATTGCACTGACTCTGTTCACTTAACGATTGTCAACATGAGAATTTTCGGAGATTTTTCCATTGATTATTTTTTGTCGCAAATCGAATTTGCAACAAAAAACATCTGATGGAAAAATGCCGTACGGCCTATCGTTTTTTTTATAACATTTAAAAAGGTTCAAACTGTTTGTTGCTGATATTAAATAAACAATTGGGGTTAGGTGATTTTTCCATGAGATTATTTTGTTGCAAATTCAACTTGCAACAAATAATAATCAATGTAAAAATTCCAAAAACCCAATTGTTTAAAAGATAACTGCAAGAACATTGTCGCCGAATAATGCGAGAGAGTGAGAGAGAATACCATGTTTTCTCTCTCACGCTCGCGGGTGAATGTGGAACTTGATCCCGCCTCCTTCTGGCTCGAAGGGGAATCACCCACACTCGAGCGCGACAGCCACACCGACGTACTGCCGCTTAACGCGGCAGCGTCATTGGCTGTCCTGTTTACCCCAGTATCTCCGGAGGGGTGCTTCCGATCGAAAAGTGGTAAAGGACTTTTTGGGTCAGACTCACCCCCTGTACATGCCGGTTAAGTATCGGCACGTACTTCTGGGACACCCTGTATAAAGAGAGAGAGGTATATAAAGAGCTAGTGAAAATACTTTGATTTTCATCCCGTCATATTTATAATTATCAATGTCCAATGGTACAATACGCATTAACGGCGTGTGTACATGGCCGGTTATATATGTTTCGCATATATCCCAGTATATGTACATACTTTGAGGAAGACCTCGTGATAATGAAGCTGGTGTCTGGCCCTCATACGTACGTGTTTGGTCGCATAATAGCACACGTTTGTCTTCAGCTGCGAATGCCAGAAGTTTTTTCACTAAAGGTGCCAAGTCCAGAATATGAAAGATATTTGCACAAGAAGTAGCGCAGGTTCGTTGTACAGAGACGTAACCACCCAATTGATAACAAATTTTATATGGTCTTTCATGAACGGCATCTCGTTCATACTATCCCGCAAATCTGAAATACTATTGTCTACGCCGTGTTGAAGATTCCCCTCCCCTTCACTCGCGGTATCACCAGCACTACCATTACCGTCCTGTAGGCGGTCCTTGGACTTCAACCAGACAATTGGTCGTTCGTCATGGGTTAGATAATTTCTGCTCTCCAGTGATACGTGGTGGTTGTTACTTGTAGGTATATGCAAAAAGGTCATATGTATATGAATTTCCGAGAGAGCGACACTGCTCCTGTCAGATAAATTGACGACCTCCGGTATATATGTGATGAAACTGGTAGTTTTATTATCGGGGTACTACTGCATTTTGCTGTTGCTAGGCAGTACAACCGAACAATTGTGTTCTAGGTGACTCATACTTTTCCTTCACGACTCTTGTTTTCGTAGAATATCCCGTCGATGTCCTTACCCCTAAGGTTTTGTAAGATATGCACTTTTTGCAGGATTCGCAGGATTTATACACCAAGTGAATCGAAGTGATTCCTCTCAGAAGGGCCACTGGGAAAACTATTCGAGAGCAGATGGAGACGAACATCATCTCCCGATGGGGTACACCCCGTGTTCTGCACTGAATTTGTCAATAAAGATATCCGTGCCCTAGCTGCCTTAACTGGCATGCGACTCTAGATGTCGCCGCCCTACTATCCTCAGGCGAATCCAGTTGAAAGAGTCAACCGCGTCCTCAAAATGATGCTGAGTGCCTTCACGGAAAGTGATCATAGTACGTGGGATTTACATTTTCACGAATTTCAATTCGCCTACAACACTGCGTTTCATAGCGCCTTGCTGGTCACTTCAGCCTTTGCCAATTTGGTCGCGAAGCCTTATCGGTTGTTTCTCTTCCACGAGGAACAGAGGATGAATTTGCCATTGTGTCCAAACCACCAGAAGAGTGGTTAACACGTATAAGACGGCTAGAATCTTTCCGTAAGACCCTCAAGCTTTCAATGAAAGAGGCACATCCTGGTCAAACCCATTATTACAATTTACGCCATCGGGATTATGAACTTCATGAAGGGGATCTCGTCATGCGTCGCTCGCAACCCCCTCGCCAATTCAGCTAAACCATTTTCCGCTGCCTTTGTGCCACCATTTGACGGCCCATACGTTACTTTCCAAAAATTTCCCAAAACGCGGTATTTATTAGCACATCTATCCGGTAATTTACAGTCTGACGAGAGTCACTTAAAGTTAGTAGTAAAATTAGGGATATTGCTAAAAGAGCATACCTACACTACTCCTTTGCTTCAGGGTTAGGGAAATGGTCCGGGACCCACCACATTGACAGGTGGAGTTATGTAACCCGGAATAGATTAAGATCAGGGTTGGGTCGATAAGGGAGTTATCGACCCCGCCATGGATTTTTAATAAGCTTCCACCTCGCCCGATAGAGCTTGCAAGCTGACCATGATCCACTCACCCAGAGGAGATGGGGATAAATTTCCTATTGGGGGAAAGAAAATTAAGAAGATTGTCCTAATTGGCTGGGAAATCCAGGAAGAAGGACACTAACCTGGACTGGGAGAAGAAGGGGAAGGAGCATCATTCGGACAACGGCTAGCGACGGTAAAATACCCCTAACGTAACAATTAAGATAGTAGATTAAGTAAATTAGTGTGAAGCATAAAATCAGTTTCATTACGACGAATCAGACCTCAACCTGCGAGTTGAGGAGTGATTACCAGCCGGAGGAAGTGAGGAGCCCGCAAAACTGTGAGCAAAGAGAGCGAAATTGAATTGTGAGAGAAGCTTCCCACTGTAAGTACAGTATTAATTACGCAGTGGCAGAAGCTCCCCATTTTTTCTTGAATGAATATTGTGGAAAAACCACACCAATAATCGACGATCTCCCTAGGGAGACTTTAGGGCGATACTATTAGCTATTTTTCCCGGAATTTAATAGTAAATTGGACAAGTAGGCTTGGGGAACATCCTGGGAAAACCCAGAGCATTGTTGGCGTCCCCAACGTCGCCATTTTCGTCATTTTAAGCAAATTGAGGAAATCGAAAATCAATTAAAATTAACTCATGATTATCTGAGCAATCCTCAATAAATACATGAGCTTAATTATCCCGAATGTTAAGGGAAATACGGGGAGGAAATAAAGGGAATATTTCTGGGAATAATAATCAAAACGATTATTATTCTTACATAATGAGGAGATTATTATTTCGGCAATTCCTGGAACTGAATGGACGCGGGGTGATTTAGAGGACGCTCTAAATTCACATAATTGTGTAGCCATTACATTGTTATTCATGGATTTAAATGACAAAATACATTTTTAATTTATTTCATGATTATATCGCGACCCGAATGGTCTAAATTATGAACCCGAACAGTACAAGTTTTGTTAAATGAACCATATAGATTTTGCTTATTAAATTGAGAGCGATTATTTAGCATCCAGACCCTCAAGAGTCAAGTTAGCGTGAATATTAATATTTTGGCCCGAACAAATTATTGAAAGGATTACAATCTGATTATTGAATTTATTGCGAGTTGAAAGAGCATAAGCATTCAGTGTCAAAAGACACCTCAAGTGGAATTTCCACCTTGTAGTGACTGAGGTCAACAGGACCGGGACAGCGGGATTTTCCAGAGGGAAACTAATTGTGGAAAGAACAAATATTAGGGAAAAACCTGGTTGTCACGTCACAACAGAGTGAAGTTTCAATTCAGGATCTGAAACCATATCAACCGCCGCTTGAAACCTAACACACACTCGAGTCGCGAATGCCGCCTGCAGCTATTACCAGAAAATATCGTCAGTGCCATAGGCCAAGGCCCGTGGTAATAGACTAGATTTTACCTTGTATATGGACACGGGAAAG
Source organism: Fopius arisanus (assembly GCF_000806365.1). Taxonomy (NCBI): domain Eukaryota; kingdom Metazoa; phylum Arthropoda; class Insecta; order Hymenoptera; family Braconidae; genus Fopius; species Fopius arisanus. The sequence goes on from NW_011887853.1 coordinate 163,093, forward strand.
TTTGAAGACCTTCCCACTGCGCCAACCGCCAACCCGTCGTCCAAGAAGGACTACGTCTCTGCAGAGTGATCTGCCAACGTGTCGTCGGAGGAGACACTCAGCTCTACGGCGTCCTCAGATGCCCCTTCGACACCTGCCAAGACCTCACCAACCTTGCGCCATGCTGGGGGCAGCCAACCCAAGGGGATCTCCTGGTCGCCCCTGACCACGTACGGGAGGGAGTTACGGGCCATCAAGGACCCTGCCTTCCTCAAGGCCCTGCAAAATTTCGCCACTGCTCTCTGGAATATGGAACCTCCCAGAGAGTTTGCAAAAATGTCACCCTTCCTATCGGAGCAAGCAGTTGAGATGGAAGGATCCCTGCTGGACAACTGGTACCGGCTCTCCATTGCCGAGGAACAAGCCATTCTGACCCCAACTGCTGTTGAGAAGCCCCCACAGTCAACCCTTTCCTCACTGAGCCTTCAAAAGCTCATTGCAGCCACTGCGGCCATCCCAACCCCATTATTTCCCCTGCAATTCTTGTAGACTTGTCTGCCAGCCCAGGAAGTCGTCGGACTAAATCCCTCCATATGCTCCTAGAGTCTGCGCCTAGCGCCGTCATTCTGGATGTCTACAACCTAGAGTCAATTTGCGGGTTTCCTCCTCTTTCTCACTGATATCCATGAAGTATCAGGGAGAGAACCTGCGGAGAAGTTCGCCGACTTCTCTGAGAGCTTGTGGCGGCTCTGCCCTCAGCAGCTTCCGGGGTTACCGGCCGAGCCTGCCACCAGCGCCAACGTCAGAAGCAAGCACTAGTCCCTAGGGAGGACTAGAAAAACCGGCCATTCCACCGTGTCTAACCGAGCACGCTGACCCACCACAGCTGTGGCATCGCATATTTCTTTACAAATTTCTAGTGCCTAATAAACATTTGTAAGCGTTTATTATAAACATTGCCTTACGCTTTTTATGTGAGATCCCCATCATCTCCATAAGCCAGCTGCACTTAGCGCCACCACTTACTGTTCATCTCATCGAGTTGTCTTGCGAGTAGATAAACGAAGCCGGTTCTGGCTACAGGGATCTGAGGGCGGTGCGGGGCGGGGTGAGGCTGCGGGGGAGGGCAATGTCGCATTCTTCTTGACCCTCGGTCGGTAATGGCTCGTTCTGCTTTATCACCGATGGTAATGTCGGTTATTGATGGGGGGGGGGGGGCTTGTTTCTACAATGTTATATCTGACGTCGAATATCTCCCATATGACGTCTGATGTCTGATGTCTAATATCTAATAAGTGATGTCCATGGTCTAATATCTAATTTCTGATGTCTAATATTTAATATCTCATCGCTGAGAATCATAGCTGAAAAAATTTTTGAGACGATCTGTTGGCGATGGATTTTTTTCTTTTATGTTACCTCAATAATGATAATTATAACCACAACAAATTAATTTAAGATTTTGACATCATTAATAGAAACTAATAAGAAACCTGAATATTTTTATTTATTTGTATCAACTCTGAGGAATGATGCTAAATTCGATATTTCTCTCTCTCTCTCATTGAGATTGAAGCGCGAACTGGTCCACCGCTCACGTGGCCGTCTGTTTTTACCGGTTAGCACGTACGCGCCGTATAAACAAAACCCTCTGCCTCTTGGATGCGCAGTGAATCGCTTTCGAAGTGGAATGAATACTCCACCATAGTCATCAAACATGATACCATGCAACATAACACAAGTTTAATAATTTGCAATGATCTTTCGTTTTGGGTTTTACATTGAATGCTCATGACATTGAACAAAACAGAAATTAATTGTCCACTTCTGAACTGAATGTTTCCAATTTAAATGGAACATCAATTACTTTATTTAACAGAAAAATAATTAATGATACGGGAACAGACACGAATCAATTTAATTGTTCAATAAAATTTCCTGCGACTCCGTGATTTTCGAATGCTTTCTGTGTGTTTGTGCGTTTACCGATGAGCACGTACGCTCCGTATAAACAAAACACTCAGCCGCTTGGATGCGTGGTTTCGAAGTGGAGTGAATGGGTATTCCATGTATCGAAAAAATGACATGATACAACATAAGAAGTATAATAATTGGAAAAAGGGAATTTTTTTCTATATTGAAGGGAAATGAAAGGAGTGAAAAGGTTTGTAAAAATGAACATGAGAAAATTTTTAGAATGTGTAAATACATTTTTACATTTTGCATGTCAAAACAAAAGAACGATTTTGAGATTATAATTGAATTAATAATGTCTGATTTTTCAATAAAAAGTTCATTAAAATTCTTTTCATTATTTTCGAATTTTTGATGAGTACTCTGGAACCAATATTTCAAGCGGTGCACATCCACCAAAGCGCAGCAAACTAACTCCTGCGCTATCTTAATGTGTCGATGAATGTGTGGATGAGTAGTTTCTTTGAAGAAGCAATTGTTGATCTTTGGACAATTGCAATCATCCAAATTTATAACATGGTACGAATCACCTAGCCGTTGTTCCACATAATGCTGTTTCTCAAGACCTTTCACATAAATTTTCCGACTTTTCAGTAGAAAACTGTGAAAAACTTTGTCAATGTTATTATAATCACAACCACCAACACTCCATTGTATTCCATGATGATTACGAGTTAGCCACCTGTTGGTTACAATATCCTGCATCTCCAGATCACCCCAGGCACATGGTGGTTGAAAGATTATGTTGATGGGGGGAGATTCTTCAATGTCTGGCGACTGTTGCATTGCCACTGAACTCAATTCTCTTATGATAAATTCTCCTCGTTTTCGGAATCCTTGCAAATCAATGATGAATGCCATGCTGTTCTTGTACAAATGATGATTGAATAGATTCTGATAGTCCAACTACTCTTACGTTCAGAGCGGAGGTGTGCGGTATCCCCTCCTCTGGGCTCGTGTGTTTCTTCACTGGCTATCTCTCTCCCCTCCATCCTCATCGGATTTTTCATTGCTTATCACATACTATGGTAAAATGAGCTGAGGACATCAATTGCCACAGCCTCCATTTCCTCCAGCGTCTCAATATCCGCACTACCTCCAACCTCATTGTGTGAATCACATTCAGGGAAAGTCCCATCCTCACATGAGCTGCAATCGGGAGATGTTCCACTATCAAATCCTTCAGCTGCAGGTCATTGCATAAATATATAAAAATCGTCGTTTTTCACAAGGATTGTGCCAACTCCAACCAGTGAGAGATAAACAGCATCGAATTGCTGAATAGCTCCATTGACATGGGTAATCAGCGATGGCACAGGTAGTTGCATGAACCATTGCAACGGTATGATGACATTCTCCAGAAGACGCTTGTATGTGTTGCGGGCACTGGGTCACTAGGTAGGCCAAAATATAAGAGAAAAGGTGAACCTTTCAGGTAACCTGACCGTAACTAGTAGCGACAGGTAGTGTCCGGAGGAGGAAAGATCTTGTAAATCTCACTCAATATGGGGGGCCTATTGCGTGAGACTAAGCACTGAACTGCACAATGGTTACTAAGTGAGGAATTAGCACACAAAGAGAAAGATACCCTTGAGTTCCCTTTAAAAAGAATTTAAAATTTATTACACTTCACTTGAAAATACAGAATATTAGAAGGTCCAAGATAAAAACCGGGGAATAGGGGCAGAAAAAGTGTAGGTAAGAATAGTGTATATGTTGTTGGTGTGTTTTTTCTGACTTACGGTTGAAGAAAAACTACGGTGTAGGGATGAGTGGGTGATCTCTCGGTGGTTCTCCTCTGCGTATCGGATTCCGGAGACCTCCAAAAACGTGCCAAGTACTCTAGCGCTGATGGAGCTGAAGATCCTCAAACACGCTTCGTTGGTAGTGGTGGTGATGAGGTGACTCTGGAGGTGTTGCTGGTGACAGTAGATATGTGTTTAAATAAAACTCGGGTGACCACTGGATCGAGATGCTGGTTTTGCGGTGCTCGGCAGAAATGGCCTGGGCTGGATGCCCGGGTTGAACTCAGTCAGATACTGAGAGAATCACCAGCTCGTTGCTGGCTGGTGTAGAAACCTCGGCTGATAGCTCGGGGTAAACTCAGTTAAATACTGAGGAAATCACCAGGTCGCTGCTGGCTTGCAGAGAAAACCTCGGCCGAGAAGCTCGGGTTGAACTCGTCGTACTGCTCAAAGACTTGCCAGGACGTTGCTGGGCTTACAGAGAACCTCGGCTGAGAAGCTCGGGTTGAACTCGTTGTGCTGCTTGAAGACTTGCCAGGTCGTTGCTGGGCTTACAGAAAACCTCCGCTGAGAAGCTCGGGTGGAACTCGTTGTGTTGCTTGAAGAATTGCCAGATCGTTGCTGGGCTTACAGAAAACCTCGGCTGAGAAGCTCGGGTTGAACTCGTTGTGTTGCTTAAAGACTTGCCAGGTCGTTGCTGGGCTTACAGAAAACCTCGGCTGAGAAGCTCGGGTTGAACTCGTAGTATAGCCAGGCTACGGCTAGTGATGAGTTGGCTTGCAAAAGCTGGCTTACAACAGACGGATCTTGAAGGATGAGCTTTAATGATGGGCAAGGCCCCTCGTAGAATACCACGAGTCGAAATTTTACTTTGGACTCGTTGGTTAAAGTTGCAAACTCAATCTGGGGTTGGAGGTTGAGTGAAATGCTCGAACTGTGCCCCAGTGATGACGTCAGAGGGTGGTCCTGCAGAGTTTCGCCCTTGAAGACTGATCTTG
>NW_011887853.1:171453-174110 GCF_000806365.1 Fopius arisanus
ATTTTGTCTAATTTTATGGCGAAATCGTTTATTGGCGATCCCACCTGAATGATTTTTCTATTGGGGTTAGCGGGAGGATTTGCTGTTTGAGCGCTGAATATAAATTGGTAAATATCATTCACGTCCTTGGTGATGTTGGACGAGAATTTCCTATGGTCGGTTGATTTGTGTGTGTTCAGAGGCTTACGGCCGCGGAGGGCTTCCCACTCTTGTAGGTTTATGTTATCTGCTGATGACCATACTGGTGTGGCGTGCTGAAAGATCCGGGCGTGCTGGAAGTTTCCCTGGTCGACGTATCGACGTATAAGTGGTGTTATTGGTTCGGAATGCAAGTAAAGTCTCTGTAATTCTATACTGGTGAGGATCAACCATTCTCCAGTGAGTATCCTGATGGGTTGTATTCCTTCCAGGTAGAGTCCAGAAGGGGTTGCGAACGGCTTCTGGCTGTGTAATCTTCCTTGTGCAATTACTCCCTGTATTAGCGGGTAGCTAACTAGGAGTATTGTTGCCATGGCGATGCCTAAATTTTTGGGTGATATGTAGAATATTTTAGTAATGTGGTGAATTCTTTTTAGAGACTGATAGCGGAAGATGAAGACAGCTGGTGAAAAAAAATAACAAGATTAGTCACTAGATATATTGTGTTTTTTGTCTGGAGCGTTGTTCGCGAGAGAGGTAAAAGAGAGAGAGAAGGAAATGGGTGGAGAGTGTTTTCCTTGTGATTGGTAAAGAGGGGTTGGATCGTTTTTCTCTCGGGGTGTGCACTTCAATGCTTGAGTCCCAGTCTATTTAGGCGGACTGCTCCTTGCAGGGAGTGTTTCGAGGCTAGTAAACTCGCGGGATATCTATGGTGGGAATTTATTTGCCTCGATTCGTAAGTGTAGCGGGGTCGTGTGTTCTCCTATTTAGTAATTCACCAAGAGTATTGATTTTTGTATATTCACTTGGCATGGTGGGGCGTGTAAAAATGGCGCCGTACCCCGACATTGGGGTTCTAAAGGAGGGGGCATAATAGGTGCGCGCGGTGTCCATAAGGGCGGCGTCTGTCTACAGGGCCCCTAAAAAGAGAGAGAAAAGAAAGATGGCGCGGGGAGTGGAGTAGCTGTAGTATGTACAGCGAGGGAAGCAACGGGGAAGAGATAGAGAAAGAGAGAGAGAAAAGTTTTTGTTTTTGTGGGGGTGTGCAGGCAGGGAAGGTGTCCCGAGTCTCGAATGGGAGTATATAAACTATTCGGGGCAAGGAAAAGTTCCTTGGTCCTGATACAAAGAATTATTATTATTATTATTTTTTCCTTTCTTTTTTGTATATGTGTTTTTTCTATAACTACCTTTATTATATATGTTATTATTATATATATATTTTTTTTTTATTACTTTTTGTATATGTAAGAAGTGGGGTTTTTCTTCAAATAATTAAAAAGAATTTTTGTTTTTTTTTTTATATATTTTCCCCTAATTTTTTTTTTTGAATGGGGCCAAATATCTAAGAACAAATATTTTCTTAATTTTAAACTTATTTTTAGGTAAAATGTTTACAAAAAGTATGTATGTTTTTTCCTTATTCTATTGTGATCAGCTCAGTGTCTCTTCTGCTGGGCGACGGCGCTTGGTGGTCGGGTATAGACCACCTGGAGATCCTCTTCCATCGCTTCGGGTTCCGGCGATGGTGACCGGTGGGAGTCCGGGATGGACTCCTCCTCGTCCTCGGAGGTCAGGGCCTCCGGCGGTGGAGAGCTGGGGGAGTCCGGGATGGCCTCCTCCCCTTCCTCCTCGTCCTCGGTGGTCAGGGCCTCCGGCGATGGAGACCTGGGGGAGTCCGGTATGGCCTCCTCCTCTTCCTCCTCGTCCTCGGTGGTCAGGGCCTCCGGCTATGGAGACCTGGGGGAGTCCGGGATGGCCTCCTCCTCTTCCTCCTCGTCCTCGGTGTTCATCGAGGTGGGCGAGCTCGGTGAGTACGGCGTCGGTGGCCGTATCTGGCCCTCCTCCTCGTAGGTGGTTAGTCCTCGGTAGTATTCGAGGACTACCTCCGGCACCTCATCCTTCCAGAGGAGACACTCCAGCTGGAGTGCCTGGGAAGCTCCGTTGGGCCAGACCCTGGTTCGGCAGAACCAGGTCTGTCCGTTGGAGGCTGCTGTGGCGTGTCTGTTGGTGTCCATGGTCGTGGTTATGAAACTGAACTGATTTCCAGCTCTGGTTGTCGGGTTTTTATATCGTTTTTTGGAGGAGATGGCGGTGGAAGGGCTGATTTTCGTGACGTCAGCCAGAGTCATTTTCTTTCCCAGGCTAAGTTAGTCCCCCTTTTTCGTGGGCTGGCAACTTTTCTTTCTATTGTTGCCAGGACCAGCTTTTCCTTGGTCCTCCAAAAAAAACTTATTGACCGAAGGTTTGACAAAAAAAAACGTGAGTTTTACGACTAGAGAAAAGGAAAACTTGATTTGACTAGAGAAAATAAAATTCATTTTGACTAGAAAAAAAAAAAAATGAAATTGGTTTTGACTGGAAAGAAATGGGGTTTTCCCACGGGAAAACGAAAGAATGTGCGGCCCTCGCACTTAAGTGAAATAAGGAATGAATGCGATTGCTTTTTATATATTTTTGTGCCTATTGTCCTGGCCGCACTCAACATTTCTTTCGTCTAGTGCCTTATTGATGCAATT
>NW_011887853.1:175275-179334 GCF_000806365.1 Fopius arisanus
ACTTTGATGACCGTCATCAAACTGACCAGTGCTCCATTTACCATGTGCTGGAATTTTCCGTTACTGTCACCAAAGTGCTCAATTCACATACATATATATATATATATATATATATATATCTGAGTATACGCTGCTGCAGATGAATTATTATATGGCCCTGGAATAGATGACTCAGTGTAAGTTGAAAAAAAAAAATTAACTACATGTAAGGTGTTTTCAAAACTTTAAACTCGTTTTTCTCGAAACGCTGTTTTCAAAGTCGGTGAGCAAGATTTCTCAGAAACAGCCGAACCGATCGGTCTGAAGGTTTGACACAAGCTTCTTAACTATATTTTTTAGTAATTAATCGGAGGATTTCCCCATCCGATGAAAATATCTTATTTTTATAAACAATTAAAGACCCGAATTTTGGTCGAAAATCGAACCTCTTGCTTTGAGTAGCCGCCATTTCGTCAAAAAATTTTTTTTTGCTAATTCCTTCGATCAATCACTAGATTATTTATTATATTAATGAAATTTATTTGGTTTTTGCATTTTAAATGATCCAGTCAAGAGACATCGTGCTCACCGCAAGGGGCCTTTTTTTTACGGACCTCTGAAAGATTGGCAATATCAACGTTCCCGATAATTATTTTTGACAATAAAAAATATGTGAATATAGTTTAAGGTTGTCATAATATACCTGCCAAGTTTCAAATCAATAAACCAAATAGTTTGCTTAAAAAAAATTCTTGAAAAATGCCTTTTTTTCGACCTCCTAACTGTATATAACTCCTTAATATAATTGAATAATTTGCGATATGTCCGGAAACTGCTGGTACCGATCAAGTTTACTGACCCCTGTGGTAATTCAACACCGCTGCCATCTAGCGCAATCCCCCGTATCAGTCTGTCATTGCGCAATACCCCCATATTATTCATTACTTATAATTTATTTGAATAAACCATTTAATTATCCCAAATTGACCCAAATCGTTGATATTTCAATATTCATTTGACTTATGAATATTAATTTTCGGATTTTTTGCCTTTTTATGCATAAATTTCACTACCACGCAACTACCACGCAACTACCACGCTATTCCGTGTATATACCGTGCTCCCTAAATCTCTAGGGCTAGGCAATCCAGTGATTTTAGGTTATGTGTGTGCAATGGTGGTTTTTTCAGAAAATGTTGAATATGTGAGTGAGAAACAAGACCATGATAATAAACAAGACAATGATACCATTAATTCTTTATAACTTACCTTACATCAAGATGAAAATACTCACTTTAAAAAATATATATTTTCGCAAACGTAACGACTTGAACACCGGTGAACTTGTCTGGACACGCCACAATGGACAACGAAGAAGTACTGGCGTCTTGTGGCACGTGTGTGCGGTACACGATGCCATTACTGCGTCGTCCCGTTCTTCCAGTTATCGTCAGTAAAATTATAAAAATTTTATTTAGAAGATTTTCCTTTTTATAGATATTTACAAAAAAAATTGTAATAGAATGTCAAATAACAATAATCCTTTCGTCTTTACCTTTCTTTTGCTCTCATTCACAAATAGTTCCGAGTAATCTTAGTTGTAATGTGATTTATATTTGCACTCATATTTCTAATACATACTATGACTTAATTGGATTTTTGGGATGAAAGAAATTGAAAAAAAAGACAATATTCACAAATATATTCGTTCAGTTAACATTGAAGTGAAGAAAAAAACTTATACTCTGGATATGGTAATGAAAACCAGTAGAAAAACTAGTGAGATATAAAAACAAGTAGCTTTTTTTTCAATTGTCGGCAGATGTAATAGAGTTCATAATAACTGTATTGGAAAAATATTACAAGAAACTTCTCTCATTAGAAAATATTGAATGAAAGAAAAAATCTTTGTAATTTTTCAGAACCGGCCCTCAGAATGATTGAAAACCTCAGAATTGACTCATTCATTCTTTTGATTTTGGAATAGAGTTGAATAGTTATAGCATTTCCTTTAATTATTCAATTTTCTCATCACTCAACAAAATACAGCAATATTCTATGATAACTTTAGCCTAAATTGATTTCAAGATCAAAAAAGGATTATCATGTACATGAGGAATTCAACAGGATTTTGCAACAGAACTGACCACTTCACATGTGAAGAACCGGCATGGTGTAGATTTTTTCATCAATCATCTCGCTGATATCTAACGTAACCATTTTCTGCTCTATCTTCCCCAGGTCACATGTCATTTTTACTGAATGCTTCCTCGTTACATTCCACATTTTTAATGCAGCAGAGTCACAGGGATAGGTGAAAAGTGACTTCACAATTCGCAGTGTCGTACCACTTACTTGAATGTACCTGGTGTCTTTATCCGGTGGTATCTACATCTCATTTATCTCCAAAATAGTGTCATTGGCTAGCAAGACCGTATTATCTGGAGATTTTGTCATCAAAATTACCCCGCTATACCGTACACGTTTAATAGGTGTTCGACCTAAATGATCTGTTTTTAATTGTCTCAGTATGTGTATTTTTGATGGCACAGTAGGTCTTTTACCATGAACAAAGAAAATTTCTCCTAAACGTCTGCAGACTTGACTGAGAGGACGATTACCACTACGTAAAAGTTTCTTCATTTTTCCGAGGGCGTTTTCAAACGGAAAAACAGTGACTATAGAAAGAGGACATTTCATATGTTCTACATCATCTGGTAAATGTAGGAGATTATGAACATTGTTTACCATGAATGATCGTCAATACAAACTAGCTGCAGTTTCCACGAATATTTTGAGGAATTGCTTCGCATGTCGCCAATACTTCGCGGCCAATTTCTGTGCGCATAAAATGCGATAAGCAGCGTGGAAGAGAAGAAAATGTTTATATGTTGCTTCTGATAAAATTTTCTTGAAAATGGCAAGTCCCGCATACAATAATAGAAATCGAAACTCTACGGCTTTGAATTTATCAATATCGGACAGAGATCTGGTAGTACGTCGAAATTCAGCAGGTATTTGGCGTTGTAAATGAATCAGAAGAGTAGATAAAAGGTTTTTAGAATTGTGACTCAGTCTTATGGTAATGAGCTTCGAATGTAACCAAAATTCTAAAAATTTTTTCATTACTCCCAAATAGCACAAATGCATGAAATCGAGTAAGAGACATGAAATCATATTTATTGGAGGATCGAGGAGTAGAAGAGGTGATGTTCCTTTATGGTGGCCGTCATCATCCTTTTGGCGAAAAGATTCATCAGTTCGAGGACCAGCATCCACTTCAGTATATATAGTACGTCCTTCTTCTCTGATTCCACGTATAGTGCATCTTTCGCATGACCAGAAACCTCCATGTCCTTTCACACATTTCAGCAGGGCGCGTGCTGGAGTGTCACACACAAACGCTTTTACGCAGACTTGATATGTTAGATGTCCAATTTGAAGTCCATTTCTATGCAAAACATTTAATTCGCAAATGAAGTCATCGACAAATGCCTGTACGTTATCTGGTTTCTGATTTCCACAGTAAATCGCCACAGGAAACGGCTTATATACATCTTCATCATTATGAATTTTGCACAGAATCGGCCAGAACTGTTTCGAACTGGATTTATATAACTGTAACCCATCAACATTGATTATCAAGTGAATCAATTTATCTTCGTGCAGTTTCGGAGCAATAATGTTTTTCAAATTTTCACTCAAGCCAAAGTAAACTAGTTCACTCTTCAATTGCTCATTGAACTTTTGGATTCTGTAGTTAATTTTGTTAGTTCCCAAGAATGTTTTCGCACACTTCGGAAGGTCAGGCAGTAATCGAGTTCGGAGAATAGCGATTAAAGATTCAATACGCCTATGGGGGAGAGGAGGATCCTCCAGAAGGCACCAACACCGGAGATCCTCAATTTCGTTGTACTCTAGAATGTCTGAAAACTCTTCGTACTCATCTTCATCAACACTAGCTTCACGAATAAAACGCACGTCATCGTGATACTCCAAATCTGATTCTGTAGAATTGGGACGATGCGAAACGTCAGACTCGTAGTTCTCGTTTTCATTTAAATTTGGGGTTATGTTTGA
>NW_011887853.1:180164-183178 GCF_000806365.1 Fopius arisanus
CGTGTTAAAACTCGCTCAATTTAATTATTTTTTAATTTAATTATTTTTTTCGTTGTCTATTTTTTCAGGGACTCTAATTTTCCTATGGTCTATCAAATTGGGTGGGTCTTAACACGTTTTGGGTGTGTGGGCTATTTTTTCCGGGGATATTTTTTCCGCCTACCTTCTACTCGGGACTCGCTCCACGCTCTGAGTGTGTACACTTTTTTCCTGGGGGTTGATAAATTCTGGATTTTATGATTCACTGTCTTGTGATTGTAACCTCGCAGTTACAATCCACAATAACCTTTCTACCCATCAGCGATTACGATACTACCGAGTTCTACATTGTCCATCATATATTTGTGCAACGTGTTTGCCGACCGATTTACTACTGGCGATACTCGAATTTCTCCCGTATCCCGGTCGTATATACCGGCTAGCCATTGTCCTTTGAACTTTCTCCCTGTATTATATTATTTTCCTCCCATTAAAGTTTCATCGATCTCCACGATTTTCTCTGCACCTTCTATCTGATATTTTCTCAACCTGATAACTCTTTCTGTTAGGACTTCATTGTTATTTTTTTGTATCCATTTTTTGGCCATTTTTCTATTTACATTGTGTTCTACGATTAGTTGTTGTACAGCGATTTTTGGTTTGAGCAGATATTGGCGGTAAATGTCTAGATCAGGTCCACTAAGCCATTCTGAATGTTTCATATTTTGTTGGATGGGCTTCCATCACCTGATTAAGGACGAGGTCACCTTTTTATTCGGAAACAATTAGTATAGGAGATATGACACCTAATACACCGTCGCGGTGTGTCGGCCCCACAGACACCACATGTTAGCACATTTATAGACAATGGACACACAGAAAGATGGACACTATCCAATAGCTCTGAACACTTCACTGAAACTCTGAATTCACCTCTACCGACCATCTACCATGGCTGACCGAACACGACGAGTGACTTATGCGCCACTACACTTCTCTAGCATTAAAAAAATATTGAATTTAATATTACTTACTCGTCATGTCAACAGCGGGGGGGGGGGGGGGGATTAAGGAATTTCGGAGACAACGGAGTTTACCTCAGGACTATTTTTCGATATATATCCCTACTTGCTGTTCCTTAGTCTCTTTTTTCATCAAGTTTTTGGTAGCTGAGATGATTAGAATGGATTTTTCGCCAAAGAAATTACTATTTGGATGATCTTTTTTTTCCGGTGGACCTGAAGTATACATTTACCCTTTTTTCAGTATTACATTGTTGTTTGATTACTTTCCTATTGTAATTGATATGCGCTATTGTATTTTTACATTTAAATCTATTCATTTCGTGCTTGAGTTTCATCCCTTGGTCACAATTTTTACAAAGATTGTGCCGGTTGATTAGTCCTTTTCCAATCAAAAAATCTATGTGTTTTTTTGAATTTAGACTGATTTTAAAGGCTTTGAATAATTTCATTTTTTATCAATAGAATCAGACCAGTTATGGTTGTGTTTTTAAATTATAATGATATTAATTTTTATAAAGGTCGGTGTTATGGTGTATTACCGAAATACTCAGTTGAACTTACGTATCATATCCGTGATTTGAGGGGAAAGTATACTTTAAAAATACTTCAACCATTCTTAGGGAATTTTTTCCGATCATCCCCTAGTTTTTATCCGAGTTTTCTAGGATAAATGACGATTCCGCCATATAAATATAATAATGTTCGTATTTACTTTCATAATCGATCGGTGAACGTAAAATTCATAATTTTGGTGAATATATATTAAATTCACGTGGTCGAATGTATCCGATTCGTTGGATACATTTGGAAGGTTCGGACAGCCATTCGAGGAAAAAAAAACAGATTCAAATGAAATATAATAATATATATAATCTAAATGATTAACCATGACAATTCCTAAGTGCGTTGATGCTTGTTAATCAGTTGCACCTAGGCCTAAGTATGGTTTCGGAATTGCTCGAGCATTGTCCAAGTCGCGGGCCAAATCATTAGAGCACTGGAAAGTATTTTTTATTTTCCCGAGAGGGCGCTGCAAAGTACGAAATCGCATTGTACTATGCGCCTATTATAAAAATGTTTGCAATGGCATTAACTTGATTTGACTGCGCATACACTTTACAGTAGCTTATAATCTATAACCTTGTTGTATAATATGGATAAGACCAGGGATGGGCAACCTTTGCTCTGAGAGCAAATCGTGCTCCCGACCTCTATCAGTACATAACAAAGGGTAGACGAAAGCTTATTGTGTCGGGTGATGGGCCTTTATGACCCAAGTCGTAAAAGGCCTTCTCCTCGGCTGAAATCAACCAAAGTGGGGGTAACACGTAAGAACAGGAAAAGAGGAGAATTATCGCTGAAGAAAAGGAAAAGCGGGGAAATGAGTCAAAAAAGGAAAATCTGTAATTTTCTTCACCATGACATTTTTATTAATTTTGAAAGCAGACGTTACAAATGAAATGTAAAGACCGGCGGTTTAATTCCAAAGGCAAGGAACAAATTTCACAAGGTCATGTTCCAGTGGTCCTGCTGATCCTTTGAAGAAAATTTTGAAAAAATAGTATTTTTTAAAAATATTCCTTTTTTATATTCAGAATTAACATCAGCCAGTCAAAACTGCAATGTTTGGCATTTTTTCCTTGACATATTTTTCGGTAAGGTCGATATTGGACCAAAAATTTAAAAAGCAAGCTAGAAGATGTCATTAATTCCGGAAGCTGAATTTGAAGAGTACCTCCATATTTATTTCAATGACCAATAGTTATCTTCATATTCAGAAAAATTTTTGTCCATGTGTGGATATTTAAATTTCCCTTTTATTAATCACGGCGGCTATTTTCTCCATTTTACCATTTGGCAGAGACGTCATGGGACGCTTCCCAATACGGTGACTGTAAGGCAGAGGTGGGCAACCTCAGCTCTCGGAGCTACTTCAGCTCCCGACCTCAATTAGGCTAAATTGTCTCAAGTCATAAAATTTATGGCTGCGCCCCCCTTCGGGCCCGTGAT
>NW_011887853.1:183588-197783 GCF_000806365.1 Fopius arisanus
CGATTCCCATCAATATCGATCGCTTATCAACATTAATAGTATTTCTCAACAAAATAATAATAAAATAGAAAATAAATAATAATGATGTTTCTCAATTTTATTATAGAATCTGCGTGTATTATCAAATTGAATTATCACTTCGTTTAATTGAAAAGTCGAAAAAATTTGACCAATTTTTAATATGTCCTTGAGAACATACTAGTTCAAGCCATTTACGAAAAAATGTCCTGAAATCTTTCTTTTTAAACTCATTCCGTTATGTAGAAACGGTTCTTTCAAAAACTTCACCTTTTAGTATGAAAGAGTTGAAATAATGCGAATAATTTCACCTTTTTTGCGGCTTAATATTCAATAGTTTTCAGTACGTTATTAGCAACTTACAATGAACTTATGATATTAATCACGTTCGAGTAAAGTTCTACGAAAATAAAAATTGGTTTTTTATCGGTAATGAAAATACCTCATTTTCAAAAAAACCATAAATGGATCAAAATTTCCTTTTCCTTGCTGAAAATTTACTCCAGGTTTTAGGCTTTTTTGGCGGGAATTACCCGGACATGACTCACCAGTCCATCCAATTTTTTAATTTTAAGAAAACAGAAAATGTCCAAGCACGTTAGAAAATTTCACAACATTTTCCCCTCACATTTCCATAGCGCGCAGGCGCCATCTCCCAATATTACCCCCACTCGACAAATGTATGACAACCCTTGTAATAGCGTCAAGTCCCCTATAATTGGGACCTTAATTATTTTATGGCTGCAGCTCCGAGCTTACCTGAGGTTGCCCACCTCTGCTGTAAGGCCCCACTACTGTCCCCACTCTGATCGTACTAGGACCCTTATAATTGGCATCGTTATAAATTCTATTGGATTCCTAACTCGAGTTTATGACTCTGCTCCGAGCTACCTGAAGGTTGCCCATCCCTGGATAAGACAATCTAATCTGTTTAAGAAAACTACAAATCATAAATGAGCAAGTAAGGTGTGAAAATTGAAATTCTACCGCACCCCTCAATGTTAGTATTGTGTAATAGAATGTTAAAGGGGGAAAGGTTCAATAAAGTTCTTGGTAGCCGTAGACTTCTTCTGGTATTTTTATCAAGAGTTGAGGGTTGCCAGTTATTATTGAAAATTCCTAAATACAAAAGGGATTAATGCATCTTACGCTCATTTGCGTAGTGATTATGCCTTAACTCATAATGTGATTGTGTTAGCTTAAAATATGTCGCCTTAGTTTGGGTTTGAACTCAGATGAAAATAGAAATCGCACATATAAATGTCACTGCAATTATACCACCGCAACTCTTGCACACACTCAAAAGGTAATTGATTATGCAAAAATTCGCTTCCCCATCACCTTGAGTGCTATTCCAAAATTTGAGAAAAAGAATCACCTGTCAATTAATATTTATGGAATTGAATGTGGAATGAACAGTGAGAAGGAAATAGTTCCTTTCTACCTCAGCAAGATTAACTCGCGCATACCTACAATTCACTTACTTCTCTTTTGTTTGGATGTGCATGTTGCCGCTGATGTTCAACCAATTTACCACTTCGCATGGATAAGAGATCTCTCAAGACTAGTTAGTGCGCAAATTTCCAATATTGCACATGGTATGTGGTTGTGTGATTGATGTTTGTGTCATTTCCGCGCAAAGCAGCATTATGAACGTCATAGACAGGATTGTGTAATTATCAATAAGTGTAAAATGATTCTTCCATCAGAAGAGAAAAAAATCTTGAAATTTGAAAATCACAGATACAAGGTGCCTGTACCATTCACGATGTACGCTGATCTCGAGTGTATTTTGCAGCCGTGCGATGATGATAGATTTCATCAAAAATATATTCAATACAGTGTTGCCTTTTACTTGCAGTGTTCCTTTAATAATAATTTATCCCGCTTTCAAATTAAACGTGGAAGTGATTGTATTGCATGGTTTATGAGTGAATTCAAGAAAATCGGAGTGATGGTAAATAATAAGCTAACAACAATTGTACCAATGGAGCCGCTCACGTCTGCACAGTCCTAAGAATTCTCAGCAGCCCAAGTATGTCATATATGTGAGGGGCCACTCATTTCGACAGATATTAAACATCGAGATCATTGCCACTTCACTGGTAAATATCGTGGAGCTGTGCATGTCGGATGCAATGTTAACTACAAAAATTTACATGAAATACCAGTTATTTTTCACAATCTTTCGGGGTATGTTGCTCATTTTATAATTTTGGATTTGGTGAAGGAGTTCAATGGATCTATCGAGTTACTGCCTCTAACAAAAGAAAAGTACATTTCATTCAAGAAATCTATTCCACCAGCAAAAGTCAACCTAAGATTTATTGATTCGTTTAAATCTATGGCTAGTAGCCTGGAAAAATTGGCTACTATCCTACTTGACTGGTGAAGATAAAACAATTATCCGAGCACATTGCAACGTTGAGGAATTCCATTTCTTAATGCGGAAAGGTGTATTTCCATATCAATATTTGGATAGTTGTTATTGTCATTTTGGAGGTGGACTTGGAGTATCCTAAAGAGCTGCATGATGTGCACAAGGACTTGCCACTGTGTCCTGAGCATTTTATTCCACCGAATCGCAAGAAAGCCAAGCTCATGACAACACTGTATGATAAATGAGACTATATAATTCATTACCGAAATTTGAAGCAATGTATGAGTCTCGGTATGCGATTGACGAAAATTCATCGAATCTTAAAATTCAAGCAAGCAGCATGGCTTAAGCCCTACATCGATTTGAATACAGAGATGCGAACAAAATTAACAAATGAATTTGAAACGAATTTCTTCAAATTAATGAACAATGCGGTGTTTGGGAAAACGATCGAAAATGTGAGAAAGCACAGCGATGTTAAATTGGTCACCAAGTGGGTTGGACGATATGGCGTGAGAGCTTACATTGCCCAACCAAATTTCCACGGCACTCTAATTTTCGATGATAACATGCCGATCATTCAGCTGAAACGAGGTCAAATCCGGTTCAATAAATCAATTTACATTAGATTTGCAATCTTGGACTTATCAAAAATTTACATCTACGATTTCCAGTATAATTATGTGAAACGTGAGTTTGGAGAGCGATCTATATTATTGTACACAGACACAGAGAGTCTTCTATATCAGTTCAATGTTTCCGACATTAGTGACTTCATCAATAGAGATATTAAAAAATTTACCTAGACTCAATTCAATAAAATAATTCAAGTTACGAACGACTAAAAATGAGAAAAATAGTCATACAAGACTATGTCAAATTTAAAAAGGTCGTGAAGCACCTGAATTATCGCCTTAATAGGTCGATAAATAAAATTGGAACCCTGTCCAAAAAAAACTGCAACTGTAACTGACTTGCTGTTACCACGCACAAGGTTTTATAGTTTCATCTAAGCGGGTGTGCCCTCAGAATACATAGGGACATACATTTCGGGGACCAATTACAGAAGACTCTAGCCGAAATTTCCCACTCTAGTGGTTTGAAATCTCCTTGTTTCGAGATCAAACTCCATCTCTCTACATGAAAATGTTTTTGGGGTGTAGGCGGTCTTTTCCATTCCCCAACAACCAATGAAAATTGTTTTAGGAATGCCCACTTTTTTCCTCCACAATTCTCTTCGGTCCCTCATTCTAACTTAAAGTTAACATTTTTGTTATTCAATTTTTAGAAACAATTTAGTAAAATTTTATGAATTATAATTCATCGAACACTATTACTAATTGAATAGCAATTCAATAGTAACTGAATAACGTGAGAAATGTTGCTTAACCTTAATTAGTTCGTTTTTTTTTTACCTTACCAATATTTCGTAACTGATTATGATAGTTTGATTAATATCCGAAATAGCACATTATTCAAAACAGAACTACTCTGTTGTACTAAATATTTTCATATGTTTGTACCACATGTTCATTAATGTTTATGTCGTTTCCTCCCTGTGGGAAACAAAATCGTTCCTTTATTTTATATCAAATATTTGTCATGGGAGTTGCAAAATTTGAACCCACGCTTAGAATTTGTTATCAACAGTCTTTCAGTTTGAGAGCACGATGTTTATTGAAATTTATGATCACGTATGGAAAACGCATGATTAGGGGGCCGAGACTAGGCTTGAGTGTTTACCATGCATGTGATACTGAACAGCTGATATTTCCCTAATCTAGAAGAAACTCGACGCTGGGAACATTTTTATTGTTCACAGATGTATGCAGCTGAAATATTCTTAACATCGAGGGGGTCACTTTACAGAAGATAATTTGGGTTTCAAAAGTCGTTTCTATCACTGAGATAATTGAATGACGACGTAAGGAAATGAATTTAAATGAATTTTCTAACGGACGTCACACCCCCGCAGTTAGACGGAAGTACGAGTGACATTAGAGAACGACAACGACGTAAAAAAAAATTAATAATCTTATTACTATCTAATAGGAAACAGTCTTGAACTCTTATTTGTTTAACTACAAAATTTCGTAGACTGGAAGTTGAGAGCTTTCATCAGAATAGAGGTTGTGTTGTTGTGTGACACAGTAAGTCCACTATCGTGGCCATCCTTCCTTAGGGTCAAACGAAGTGTCTTACTTCGCTATCATTGAGAGGCTTCTCAATGTGTGGATAAATCTCAATTGTTCCATCGCTTGCTGGAGCAGAAGCTTCGACTAGTCCTAACCCGACGTCTTTGCGCTCTGGATCTCTTGCCTGCTTTGCCATATGCAGTAGTAGATTCGTAACAGTATCCCAAATTGCTCCCAACAAAAGGACAGACTATCCGTAAACCATGTGAAGTGCATAGCCGTGAATAATGGTATCCACGAGAAGTTTCAGTATTCGTATCAGCATAAAAACTCCAATGAATCCAGCGCTAATGGAACCAAAACTAACAAATCGGCCCCATGTCATCTGCCACGTACTTTCAGCTAATTTTTCCAAAGCATTTTCATCGAAAATGTTGAATATCGACGGCGAAGAGAAATGAGACTCATTACTTGAGACTTTTTGGGCGATCTGGTTGAGAACTGCGGTGTTCTCCATCGGAAACATAATGCGATCGCGCATTTTCTCTAGATCTTGATCTTGATCGTGTTCACTATAGATCCCACTGGTTGCTAAATTACTAGGATTTTGGTATTTCCATCTCACTTTAACGTTGGGTTTGATTTGGACTAGTGGCAGTGTTTCAACTGTATGTGGCGTCAACTTATACCAAGTATCAGCAAGACGATAGAACTGAAGTAATGGAGAATTACAAGGGATTTGAGTAGCCTGTGTTACAACAATATGGGTACGTGGTGTTGGGAAAACGCTCTCATTTCCTCGTTGTACTGGTAAACGATTATAACATTCTTCTGTTTTTCTTACTTTTAATTCTACTGGTACACATTGAACTAAGTGAATAACTTCACCAGCCAAGACTGCCATGTAACCTGGACCTTTCATAAATCTAAATGCAAATTCATCTGGCATTGTTGATGCAATTGCCAAACTATTTTTCAATATTTCTCGTTCCAGATTACATTGGTGGCGTAATATATCTCTGTACAATCCATGCACTTGTGATCTTTCTATATATCTTTCTACATAAACAAATTTTGCATTTACATACATAAGTAAATCCATATTGTCGGTATCTAATGAAACCGTACGCGTAATCAACACCTTGTTTTGTAAACGTGAAGCTAACTGCCTTTACATTGACAGAATATAAAGTATCGTCTTTTGAGGTTATTTTATCTACTAGGCCTTTATGAAGAATCGAAAATAAACCTGTTTCACAATGAAGTGTTGAGGGTAATGTTTCCCAGAATGGATATCCTTCAATAGGATCGATACATTTATTGTTTTTTAACCTATAAGCATGACCGGAGGATAGATCGATTTTTCCATTATCTATCTCCACTCTAGCCATGTGTGACGTCAATGATATTCGAACAACACCCAATACAACGACGTTTTTATATGAATCGAAAGGACCCGAATATTGGACTCCATCACAACTACCGTCATTGTTCACAGACCCTGCTAAAGTGATACTTCTAGTGGTTGTTATGTTGGGTTGAAGTCCAGCAACTAAAGTACTACCGATTGTTATGGTGCCATGGTCATGGACAACCTTGCACGGATCTTCTGAGATATACTTAATATATTCAGCATGTGCATTGTTCACCATTGAGACATGGGAGTGTATGCCACAATAGTAGAGAGTACGACTTATTTCAATTTTACATTGAAGTACTCTTGTATGAGTATATTTGTGCAATTTGTAACGTGACATTTCCCTAAGCGACCGGAAATGTCCATCACCTTCGCCCTTCCTCCCTCTAGCCTCCTCGCCGATACTCAACTTAACTAAAATCGGGACCTACAAAAAGGTTGCCGGGCGTCAGCTAATTTTTCTGATCGAGAAATGAGCAACTCGAAAACTAAAATCTAGATTAAAACCGAAAAACGTATCACTAACCCGTACCTATATCTAATTCAGCAAGGGGGTTGAGGGAGAGGTAACGGATACCTGCGCTGCTCAGTATGCTAGGTTGTGGTGAGAGGGGTGGATTCGGGGAAAGGGCAAAGATGTAAAAAAAATTAATTTCTCAAAGCTGTTAACTTTTCCACAAGGACTAATTTTTATTCAATCGAACCCGAACACTGATGTCGGAGATTTCCCAGTCGACCGAGGCCAACGGTATTCAATTCACCCGTCATGGCGGTGATGATTTCCAAAAAGAAGAAAAAAACAACCCCCCTCAAATCCGCGAGGCACTGGAGGGTGCGCGGGATTTCTCCGAAAATTCGGGACCCTGTAGATATAATTTATTTCAAATTTTTCCCCCCAAAAAAAAAGGGCTCCCCGCAATTCCACGAGTCCCCAAGAGAGGCTCGGGATTTTTCCGATAATTCAGGGCCCCATAAAAGGGCTAATTAAAAATTTTCCCATGGATGAATTATAGAATTTCAACTCCATGTAATTCCGCGGGCCCTCGGGAGAGGTCCGGGATTAATCCCCAAGAAAAAAATGAATTAAATTAATTATTTATAAATTTTCTATCACCGAGAAAATTCTCGGCGTGCCTGGAGGAGGCGCTATATGAAAGCGAGAGAGAGATGGAAGATGAGGTGCGAAAGAGATCGCACTACGCCCAACGTATACGGTACGCGTACATAAGGATTTTCCGACGGATAAAAATCCGCGACGCCTCGATGCCTCCACCGATCGGCATCGGATAAGCTCCACCAGCGAGGGGGAATGTTCGCGCACATCCTCCCAAAATTGGGGAACTCCACCACGTAAGGGGATCGCGATATCTCCGTTTTAGAAAAACGGGATTTTCTCAGCACCGTTGTGCTGGAATTCACGCTCAACGTTGAGTGGAGCGAAGTGGGGGGAACACTCGAAGCTTCGATGGCATGGACACCCCTCAAGGTTATCCAAGCAAATTCCTCACGTTTCCACGGGGTTTTTCAACGGTTCTCCCCGGGATTTCCCCACGTTTTCTCGCGCCATATGACCCTAAACCTCCACAGGGACGGCCCTGTGGGATGAATAATTCCCCACACGCGATCAGCCGTGGTTTTCGGATAAAACCATGGCTGAGAAACACTCGCGACACCTCAACGGAGGGAAACGCTGTTCGATCCGTTGATCGAACAGAATAAAAGTTCACTCGCGGGCCGAATTAATTAGGCGATCTCCAGTAACCGGTGTTACTGGGATAAATTTAGAGAAATTTCCTCACCTTCCCACGCGATTTGCGAGCTGGATGGGATCCTCCCATTGTCCTCTTCTCTCTTTTTGGTGCTCTGGGGAAAAACGTCCTGTGGCTCGTGTGTCCAGGCGATAACTGCCAAAAATGGCGGAACTCATATCTCACCGGGACGTTAGTTCCGGTGGATTAAGCGCGATGGCACTAATTGTCCTAGCGCGCTAATTTTTCCCCATTCAAATTCGAATGGGGGAATTAATTCTAATTAATTTTCCCGAATACCCTAACTATCGCGGCTAGTCTTTCCCGGTCGTTTTCCCCGGGGATTCGTGGACACTCTAACCCTAAATAACTTAATCTAAGGCGGCAATCCGGGGAGGTGTCGGTCGTAGCACCCCCACCGACCTTCCAACGCTAACCCGTAAATAAAGTTCCTCACGAATCCCTCTTCCAGGGGTGCTGGCACTCGCAGCCAGACGGTTCGTCCCGGGAAGATTTCGCGGACGGAATAACCCCCAAGTCTGTGTCGGATGATAATTTTATTTTATCCCTCTTCGCGACAAGATTGAAGACAGACACGATTTCCCACCCTAATTACCTATTTCCAGAGTCCCTTCCTAATCCTAAACGTAACGAATTCCTAATCTCCTGCGGATTCAGCAGGGAGTAACCCTTACGAATTTTCCCATCGTAAATTCCCCTGAAATTCCTCGATCTCCTGCTAATTCCGGAATTAGCAGGGAATTCCTAAAACTCTAAACCGCCTTGGCGTAGCCTCCGGTTCAATCGGGATAATCGCGAAACCGTGATTTCATGTCACTGTTTAATTAATTATTCAATTTCCTCCACTGGTGTGGGATTCACGGGTTGGGCGCGGCTCTCTTTCTAAAAAAAACGGTGTATCTCACAAATTGTATCATATAAATGTGTATTTTTGAGGTCGTCACCTCTTCATCCTCGATATCGCAATCATCGATATCGAGTAAGGACATGGTCGTAACATTGAGCGCATTACTACCACAGTCGTACCCACTTATTGTAGACACTGAATTCCACATTACGCGTATTATGCGTATTTTTGAGTCCCCAGACTCGTCATTAAATCGATGTCCTTATAACAATAGAAATTTGTTATTTGGTTTCTAACGTAAGATTCTTTGAAAATCATTATCGAACAGTTTGCTCGCTGAATTAGAAAATTTTATCCATCAAAAATTGCCGCGGATTCCAGTTCAATTCTAGATTATGAGAATTTTTCTCTAAATTCTTACTGCAGTATTTCATTTGAAATCACATGAGAAATATTATAATTACGTGTAAAAATCAAGATTTAATTTGATTTGTTTCGATTCAGCAGAATTTGGTCGAATCGGCCCAAATTTTAAATGGAGTCATCAGATTTAATGAGAAAATCCTACACTCAGGATTATTTAGACAGTTCACAAAAACAGTTTCCATCAAAATTGATCTATCCACAATAGCGTCTTTTCAATTTTGAAATAGTTTTCAAGGACAAAAAATTAATTGAATCGTTACAAAATTTTTCAATGCCACTTCTTTTAGAGAACCTTTAACCGACTGATGAAAAACGCACAGATATATGTC
The DNA here is from genome assembly GCF_000806365.1 of Fopius arisanus. NCBI lineage: Eukaryota > Metazoa > Arthropoda > Insecta > Hymenoptera > Braconidae > Fopius > Fopius arisanus. The sequence continues at coordinate 192,910 of NW_011887853.1, forward strand.
CCCATAGTCAGCGTTAATTCAACTAACTGATAGTATACATAAAACCGATAGGTGTCCTCATAATCGTCTTTATGCATATTTTTGAGTCCTCGAAATCGTCATTTAATTAATGTCCTCAGAACAACATGACGTTAATTGCTTTTTAACATAAATATCATTATCGTACAGCGTCTTCACTGAATTTGATACATTTATTCATGGAAAAATGTGGCGGATCCTAACTTGACTCTCTTGAATTATATAGAAATTTCCCTAAATTATTTATTCGAAACCTCATGGATAATTTTATAATTACCTATAAAAATTAGCATTTAATTAAAATTCCATCCAACTAAGCAGAATTTGATCAAATATGCCCACACTTTCGATGAATTGCATATGATAAAGGGTGAAAACATCAGATTTAATCAGAAAATGTCAAAGTCAAGAGCGCATAGTTATATGTCATAAGGATAAAAGGTATCCTCATAAATTACGTTAACCTTCAATTCGCCAGTGAAAACCATTAATCTTATTTTTTACAGAACACCATGTTACCTTCATCGATGAAATCATTTTTCCAGCTACTGTTCATAGTGTAGGAAGTTTTCCGTTGACGATGGACCGCGTGTATGCAGACCAGAACTTTTTTGGTAACTTTTTTTTTTGTTTTTTTTTACTAAATTTGGATAAAAATTATGTCATTTTTTCTCATTTTTTCGGAGTTCTCATTCGCATGTCCATTTTTCAGACAATCAGCCACAATTTCTGCAGTTCAGGTCGTTGGAAAAAAGCGAAATATCGATGATTAAAGACAGAATTGGCATCGATCAAGGTGATGAATCAGGCGCGGAGCTCACAGTTCCCATCGAGACTCCTTCATTTATGTTCAACGTCGGCATTAAAGCTAGCAGTACGCTCTTGAATATTTCTGCTGCCGAAGAAACTGTTTCAACACCGATACAGTCGAAATCAAGGCACGCAACCACCGATGAAGACAATGACCTCAACAACAACTCGCCAGAAAAAATGAAGGACTCTCATGCAAATACTCAGCGAGGTGGTGAAGTTCCTATTCATAGTGAAAAAAAAACGTCGTTCTCACAACTCGTGGAGGAAAAATTGGAATCAACAGAAGCTGTGAAACCAGATGAAACGCATCTTCTCGAAGAAAAGAACGAAAAATTGGATTCAGTAGATGGAAAATCTCAAGCTCCGGGAAAACTTCATATTGATGGAAAAGAGGAGGAACCGGTGTCTGTCGAAAATGAGCAGACGACTGTGAAAGGCCCGGGTCCCAAGAAAACACTTTTCTCTGATTCGTGGTACGAATGTGTTGTTGCGGGTATCACTAAATCAGCTCCTCATGCCCATGATTTTTCGGTTGAAATGAACGCCTCTGACTACAACCCATGGCGGCTGGAAAGAACTGATGATTTCGCTGATGGAAACGAAACCCCATCCACTCAAGAATCTCATACTAAAATGGAAACCTCAGATATTGGTATGGCAGAAAAGGAAGCAAACACTCCTACTCCAGTCTCGCCCGCCGATACTCCTACGGGTCCATCAATTCCGACACGTGCTCCAGAAGAACCCCCAGAAGTTTGCACACCGGAAAAAAAACGGAATAATAATTCTACCCCAGCCCCGTGTGCCGACACCCGAACGGGTCCAGCTGTTCACACATGTGGCCCAGTAGAACGAGTCTCTACTAAAGGAACTCTTATGGATCTAGCCTCCCCTACGATTTCTCCACTGAAAAGAACTACTGCATATGCCAGGAACACTTGCCACACACAGGAACACCAAAGAAAACTGATGAAAAAACAGTAAATATTCCAGCGATTACGAAACTTCTGGAAATTAGAAAACGCAATCAAATCGATGTTGCTACGAAATCGGTTAATAAAATTACGTCCCGTTTAGAATCAGAAAGTGATAACGAGAGTGAAGAAGGGACCACGGGGAGCGATGAGGACTATGCACCAGACAAGGAGGAAGCTGCTCAATCGGATTCTGATGGCAGTTCATCAACAAATAGTGATTTTCTAGACGAGGTAAAGGAAATAGCAAAAAAGTAAAATAGGTCACTTGATATTACTCTCGGCAGCGCTAGACACCTGTCGGCTCCTGATGATCAGGACCTCCTCCGGGACGCAGTTCTTGAAAAGACTAAGAAGCATGTCTGTCTTTACTGCCAAAAGTTTCAGTCCAAACTGGCACGACACTTACAGTTGTGTCACTCTGGAGAAAATGAAGTGAAAAAATTCATTCATTTACCGCCGAAAAATAAGGAGAGACAAAAAATCATAGCGAGCATTCGAAAAAAAGGTGATCACGTGTACAACACTAACAGACGCTTCAATGAAGGAACCTTGATCGTCACTAGACGAACCAGCAAACAAATGAAGAAGACTGCCATGGATTTCGTCTGTTGCGGAAACTGCAAAGCACAGTATACTCGATCTGTTTACCGCCATCATTGGGCTAAATGCACAAACTTCTCTAGCAAAAGGCAAAGAATCGCTTTAATCAAAGCGAGGAAAGTTGCTGGGCCAGTACATGAGAAAGCGAGTGCAGACACGAGAGAGCATATTTTCCGTATTTACGGGAAGACGACGTAGTACGTTCTGTGCCGTATGATGAATTGGTAGTGCTGTATTCGAATAGAATGTATGAGAAGTTTGGGACGCACCAGCATCACTACTATGGGATCCGCCAAAAGATAAGATTAATGGGTCGATTCTTTCTAGCCATCAAACAATGTGATGATCGCATTGCCAACCTCTCATATGTGTTTCAGCCTCGTTTTTACGACGCAAGTTTTGCTGCTGTGAAAATGGTAGCTGGATTTGATCCAGAGTTGAAAATATTCGCACATGCAGCAACAGCTTTTGACATTGGTTCAACACTGAAAAAATTAGGAGGAATACTGCGCACCGAGTACATCAAGCGAGAAATGGAAAAAGAGCAGAAGAAAGTCGAAGATTATCTGAACCTGATGAAAGAAGAATTCGCCGTCAGCATCAACAGAGTTGTTACTGAAACGCAGATGCAAAATAATCATCGAAAAGAAACAGTCTTACCGACTACTGCGGACATCAAGACGTTGCACACGTTTGTGAAGGATCAGCGTGATCAGAATTTCTCCGAATTGAGTATTAACGGGTTTTCATTAGAGCCCTGGAAAGAACTTGGAAAATGGACCCTCTTATCACTTCAGATTTTTAATCGCCGAAGACCTGGAGAAATCGAACCTCTCTATCTTGATGATTTTAAGAGTTATCGTGGGCTCGACCTGGATAGAGATGAAGAGATTTACAAGAGCTTAAGCGAAGAGGGACGTAAGCTCGCAAGAGAGTACGTCAGATTCGAGATCAGAGGCAAACACGGGCGCGGTGTTCCAGTTTTACTGGATTCTGAGGTTCTGAAGTGTTTGAATTTGTTGATTGAGCATCGAGGAAATGCGCGAGTTCCTGAGAAGAATCACTACTTGTTCGGATTACCCTCTGCCGACAAAAACCGTCTTCGATACCATCGATACCATGCGAGATTATGCGGGAGGCAGCTTCGAAGGCTGTGTAATTTGAAAATATCCCACGTTATTTTCTTCATTCATCATTGGTGTAAAAATAATCCAATTAATTATTGATAAGGAAACTACGTATTTCTAAATTGGTTATCATCAACGTAGAAGAAAAACAGTTTTTTGGATTAATGTAGTTTTCACTCGAAACCATATTCATGTTCAATAAGCTTTTCAGTTGATTTTTTATTACTTCACTTTACTTTTCATGTCTAGTACTTGTGTTCCGAAAGTACGCAAAATTTTCGCCATTTCCCAGTGAAAAAAAATGAATTTATACAATGCCAAAAAGTATGCAAAGATTAGTTCTATTTGTTTTTCTTTATTAAGAGATTATTCTATTAGATGGAAAATGGGTAGATTGAAATAATTCACGTGAGAATCGCGTCCAGTTCATTATTGATGTTGAAAATTTTTTTTTTTTCAATTACAAAAGTATAAGTTCAAATGAACGAAAGTTATTTCAGGCGTCGGAGACGTTTGAGAAATTAGTAGTCTTACGCTAATTACAAGCAGTATAATAAACAATAAAATGATTAGTATTGAGAAAGAGACTGGAGTTTAATGCTCCTGAATAATTTTTGTTTTTGTTGCGCTATTTTTGTTCAGTATTTCTTAATTTTTTTATTTAAAAAAGTGCGCATTCAAGTTATTTGTATTCGAGAAATTGTTCAGAAATAAATGATTGAAATTAAATATGAATATTCTTCATTATTTTCCCATCTGAAGTGAAGTCTCGTATGGAATAATCAGATATCATTTCGGAACAGCAAGAATGCAGCAAAAAATAAAAAAAAATCAGTTGTCCTCTAATGAAAACGTCAGAAATTTCCAAAGATGCCGCTTCCGGAAATTTCTATTTTGAAACCATGTTTTCTCGGCATTTTGCACTATTCTCTATCGATTTGTACACTCCCCAGGATACCAATTTTTTAGACCGTTCATTGAAAAAGATAAATTTTTCCTCAGGGGTGTCAGCGCTGGACGGAGCCAAGCGCCTGATTGGCGGAAATTAAAAAATTAATAACTTTTTAACAAAGCGTCTAATTAAAAAAAAATACGGGTAGTCTAAAATAAGCCCCTTTACGTTACCTTACACGGTGTACATTACTTTCTGATTCACCCTGTAGATTGTAACGAGATTTTTCTCGTTACGGGTTGAAATCCCCCTGGTAACAGAAAAGAACCCTGTTGTATGGACAGTGGAGGCGGAATAGCCATCTAGCGGAGCCGAAGAGCTCTCGGATGGATGGCAGGTAAGACTTTCCTCCGATGAGGGGCCAAAGGCATAGCGGTTTGGGTGGAA
>NW_011887853.1:201323-202395 GCF_000806365.1 Fopius arisanus
AAGCTTGCTCAAATGGCAGTGGAAGTGGGCGACACCCCGAAAGAGGTGAACCCCACGGGAGAGACTAACTCCGCCTGAAAAGGCGGAGGTCACGCCTCCCAAGCCGTCTCAACCCTTGGGACGAGGAAAGTCTGGGCTGAAATACGCCTAGACATAGTCTGCCCCCTGAAAAGGTGCGAAAACGCCTGGGAAATGCTCGAAAGAGCAGGTAAAGGCAAGAAACGGGGGCGAAAGCCCCCAAAAATAATTAAAACAATTAATTGGGTACCCAGACGGGTAGCAGGCGCCATCTCGCGCCTCTCCGACTGAAAGACCAAATTCCCTAGCCGCAGGTAACTAGCGAGCTAAAGGGAATTCCGCTAGGTGGCGCCACGGGTGAAATTCCCGTGGATACCGATCGAAGAGGATCGATAAAGCCACTTGGAGACGCTAGATGGCAGCAGGGACAGGGGAAATACCTCGAACTGCGAATTTAGCGTTTCCCAGGCCTGGAAATGCCCAATTCGCACTCCAGATGGCGGTACAAAGGCAAGAAATTGCCAAAACCGCCAGAAGATATAAAATTCGAGGGGAAAACACGGAATAAGTGTAAAAATTAACCCCAAACGAATAACAAGATGGGAAAAACGACCGCAAGGTCGAAAATTAATTGCTCGCGAAGCCCCCAGGGCCTGGAAAGGCACCAAACATAGGGGGCAACACCGAAAAACCCACCGGAATTGAGAATTTGACATTCCAATGGTGGGAATGGGGAAAATTATCACTGGACAAGTGATATATCCCCAAAAGAGGGAGCCCGAAGAGGGTCAACTCCCGGAAAAAGGGGGCGCCACAAGGCCTAAGCAGTCCCCGCGGGGGGGAGGAATTCCCCCAGCGAGAAAAAAGGCTATATAAGGGGCCGCAACGCCCCTGAAAGGCCTCTTTCCGCGGCGAACCGTGGGTAGGAAAGTACCCCCGGCCCGCACTGAAAATTCTTAACCAAGAAGATGGCGCCCAAAATGGACAGGCGCCAAGAACAGGATGGTTCGGCTGAAAAGCCAACGGAGGGTGCTGGAAAGGCCCCCTCAGACTC
>NW_011887853.1:208730-215876 GCF_000806365.1 Fopius arisanus
GCTGGGCATGTGGCATGTCCAGCGGCCAGAAAAGTCCCTCGGGTAGCCGCACAGGCCCTGCGGGCCGGTTTTGTCAGACCTTCCGAAAAGGTCTGGCTGGCGTCCGACACTTTAGAGACATGGACATTGGTCGTAAGGGACCATTTTCCTGGGCGAAATACCCCGGGAAAATACCCTTACAAGATTAATATAATTTTAATTTACTGAAGTCCTTGAAATAACTATTCAATGAATGTCTTCATAGTATCTCATCTCATCGAAAAATGTCATCATAACTACCTTTGCGTAAAATTGTCGTGTCCTTACAACCGTCCAATTCGCTATATTTTTGACGAGTCCTCAAAATGCTGTTCATATAAATGACCTCAAAATCACCGTTCATTCAATGTCTCCGAAGAATACATTACATAATTTTTCTTCTATAGCTGTCCCCATAGTATTCGTCAGTTGGAATGTTTCAAAGTGTCCCCATTTTCTAATGTCCTATAGTATACAATATGTAGCATTTGTTGTAGAAACGTATGAAGACATATGAATTTTGTGATGATATTAATTTTATATGGCATATAATTGGCGTCCCGACCGATTGCGCCATGTTTTTTTTCGTGTCCTCAAAATAAACTCTTCACAAACATATATATCTTATTTTGTAAACGTAATATTGATCACTATAATAGACAGTTTAGGCTAAAAAACAAAAGGTTTGGTAATACATGTATTTTGAAATTTAGTCCCAATATAAAAGAAAATCAATATGAAAAGGGGAGATATACGAAAGACACACAAAATGCATTTGTCCCATTTATTTCAAGACGTAACCCTAGAAGAAAAAAAACAAAAGAGAAGAAAATCACCAAAAGGGAGGGGGAGGGGTTGTCCTAACGGTAAGAAATATTTCCCTGCCTTATAAAAACAGGGGAAACGCAAAACACGACCAAAAATAAACGGCAGAAGAACCTTCCTCTCGGCTTAAGCACACATATATGTATTATGTGTATGTGTAACGATAACTATTCGGTCTCGGACAATTAAATATCGGAAACCCTTTAAATAGCCATGATATACCATAAGAAAATAATATTCCTTGAAATTTTGTATTTCATCAGGACTTTTTTCCGGAAATGCATTACGAGGTTGTAAGGGTCTTTTCCCGTGGTATTTCGCCCAGGAAAAATGGTCCCTTACGACCAATGTCCCTGCCACTAAAAATGTCGGACGCCAGCCAGACCTTTACGGAAGGTTTGACGAAACCGGCACTCGCGGCCTGTGTGGCTACCCGAGGGGCTTGCGGGCCGCTGGACATGCCACATGCCCAGCTAGCTTCAGTGTGATGAGGTGGAGTGGGTGTGTTCCACCCGGAGAAACCCCAGATTCCTTCCAGCCTTTCCCAAGACGGATGCCGCCATCACGCGCGTCGCGGAGCACTCCGAAGGGTGCTATTCTTCCCTCGGGAGGACCTCGCGGGCCTGCCGGAGCAGTCCTCTTACCCTTGGATATCCCTATCCCGAGCAAGGTCAAGGTCAGGCGAGCTGCGACCTCGCGGAAGTCCCTGGGACACCAAGAGGCTGATCTGACCAAGGTGGATATCTACCCATCCACCTCACGACCACCCACACTCCTGGCTTCCAGTTTTCCCGTTCCATCGCTAGCCTCCGTCCCTGGCTACTCAAGATGGCGGCGCATGTCGGGTCGACAGGAGTTCTCTCGACTCCAGACCCACGGCCACGCACTATCAGCTTTTTCGTTCAGGCACAGATCACTCCGGAAACACAATGGTCGTCACCACATGCTCCGAAACGAGACATGAGGTTACGCGGTAGATGCAGGAGCATCTCTCTATGCTCGTCCTCGTGGTTTGCATCACTCGGACGAGGAAGTATGTCTTCCCGTTGCTAAGCTGTTTCAGCCATGCGTTATTCCAGCTAGCGAGCGGCGTTCCGGCCGCTCTAATCGAGAGCTCGCGCTCGATGGCCCCAAATCTTCTAGGGCCTTCTCCCCCAGTCTGGATATCTCGGCGGCAACACGGTCATTCCGTTACCCGTGCCACGTGAAGCCGACGGGATCCCGGGGGCACCAGTCCTATCACCTGGCCGTTCGTCCATAGTCTAAGTCGGTAGACACATTGGTGTTGCCCAGTTGGACGGCCTGTCCGCCCCAATACTCCCTATCACATGCTGAGCAAACACCAACTAAGTGACAGTCTATTAACGTCCTCAGAGCCGACAGGGGTCGCAGTTTCCACCCAAACCGCTATGCCTTTGGCCCCTCATCGGAGGAAAGTCTTACCTGTCATCCATCCAAGGACTGTTCGGCCTCCGCTAGATGGCTGTTCTGCCTCCACTGTCCATACAACAGGGTTCTTTTCTGTTACCAGGGGGATTTCAACGTGCGACGAGAAAAATCTCGTTACAACGTAAACTATGGGACTATTTACTTAATGCATACTTTGAGGACATATATATTCTCAATTACCGAATACTATGGGGACACGTATAATCAATTGGGGATACTATAGGGCCAATCATATAACGATAACTTCGAGGACTTTTTTTATTTAGTGCATTTCAAGCCTAGCGTTGGCAAACAGATCATCATACCACATCGAAATTTTCTTCAAGGGGTGGTTTGAAGAAAAATTTTTCAAACACACTGCCTAGAAAAATTATTATTAACAACCGATTACTGTGGGGACATATATGACGAATTTGCTATACTATGAAGACATTCATATAATGAAAACTATGACAAATTAAAAAGTATTATTTACAAAGGGCTCTGATTTTCGTTGCGCTATACACTCTACGGTCGATACATTTTATGCAACGAGGAGTAGTTCTGAAGTTAACGATGGGTATAGCACAATTATCCATTCGCTCTCCGAAGAATACTTTGTATAAACGAATCAGGCCTCATACGATTCTTTAGATAGTTATTGTTGTAACGTGACATTTTCGCGGGAGACGGAAAATGCCCATTACCTTCGGCCTACTTCCCCTAAGCCTAATAAAATCCTGCTAAAATTCAAATTCATGGGCGCCAGGTAATTTTTGGCCGGAATCACCAAACCGGAGAACTCCCTAACGCTAAAAACAATTAACCTCGAAATTCGTTACCCGAAAATCGTACCTCAAAACTCTAACGATATTATCTAAAATCAAAAAAAAAAAAGAAATACCAAAAGGGAACGGGAAAGAGGATTAGGCTTGCGGGGAAAGGTAACAGTCCCGGGGTTGCTCAGTATGCCGGTTGTGGAGAGAGGGGTGGATCGTAGATGGGCACAAGCTTATTGGAAAAAGCGGAAAAAGTGCCAAAAAAAAGAAAAGGAGGCAAGAAATAAATTGATGCCAAAAAAAATTGTCCTCACGTGTTCCGCTATTGAAAGTCAAAATTTAATACAAAAAGAATAATTGAGTACAGAAATATTTACTGGAATGACTTTGCCTCGAAATTTTATTAGCATTTTAATTTTCTCTGAATATAAGCGTCCCAAAAAATCCCCAAATATAAATTTAATTATTCACCCTCAACGCAAAATAATTCCATTGGAATGCGGCAGTAGTAAGTGGCCAGTATTGGGGAATTTCCCACGCTCCCTCCCCCCTTTTTCCGAGAAATGGACGTGCACGTGCAGGTATATCTTGGAGTCTTTTCTGGCTCCATTCATATACGCGACAATTACGCCTAAGGCGTTGATCGATTCTTGAGTCGAAGGGTGGCATTCCGAAGCTGTCAAAATAGACTCCTCGCCCATCGGAACCGAGATAAATGGCAACCCAGTGTCGTCCTTCCTGGTTGTGATTATCGGTGTTGACGATGATGGCACAGGGTCGGCTCCATGACCAGGGGACCCGGTCAGCAGGGTAGACTTCTCCAATTGATGCATCGGTATGCGGTAGCACTTTCAAGAGCTCGAGGGTATTCATAAAGCGACGTCACACCGGAGTGATTATTGCGGCTTTTTAGGACCCAGGTAGAGCAGATTTATGGTGTGGTGCCGTGACCGCCTGTTTACACTCAACTAACGCTATTGCTGAGTGATCTTCTATTAAATAGATTCTTCTGCTCCTCACCCACTATAATCGACAATGACCTGTCTTGTCGAGTCGATTTCAAACAAATTATCATATTCCGCATATAGCAAACAGTTTACATTTGATTCCGAAGCTTTATCAAAGCGGACTTCAATGCGAACACTCCCGCTCCTTACGAGATTCCAGTGCCCAGCAGAACTTGCCGATAAATCTGGAGTTAGGTCAAATGCGAATAAGCAGAAGCCCTCAGAATATGCTCGACGACCAATGCCATTGCCATGATCACTAAAATGTGTACCGGTTCCAGCAAATAGGGTATTGAAAGCCTCCACATCCAGGCACGCATCGCTTGTATAACAGGTTTGTAATGGTTTCGTAGGTATCTGACGCCCATCCACATTCAAACATAAAAAGTTGATTCCAAAGTTCTGGAAGTTGAAGGGGTTCTTCTTTCTCTTTCCATTAAAACTGGTATTTTCAACAAAACCAAAAATGATTCTCTTAGGTAACTGTCCCAAAATGGCGTTATCTATCGTCTCCCCTAAAATTCCACTATGCATGACAAACGATTTAACCTCGACTCGTGTCAAGGGATACTTTGCAGTTGTCTTTGCCAATGTTTTTGCATGGGCTATCAGGATTCCAGGGCTGAGTCTCACACGTCGTATAATCAATGAAGCCTCCTCAATTTTTACTTTATAATTATGAAGGGTATCATCCATGAGACAATATTCATCCTTTGCTCGAATCAGACGAACTCGTAGCTCCACACCGTTCATCAAAAATTTATCTTGATTGAAAACATCGCAATGCAGATGTCCAAGCATATCAAACGTCCTTCCTCCTCTCGTAAATACATGTCGAGCCGTTAGACCGCTATTTTTTCGTACATCATCGCTGACAATTACAGGGGTGTCCATAGCAGAATATGTATCGGATGCCCACAAGGCCATCCCAAGGTGTGAGGCTTTAGCATCTTGGCCATAATTCAGTAGTGTTTCAATGTAAGCTCTATATGCGTAGAGATTATTTGGTGGTGTAACAACTTTTTGATTAAAGTATACATCCACTTGATTGAACATTGAATGCAGAAAATTATTCAGAGGGCCGACTGAATCATCGCTTGCAGCAGTTCCATCAGGCCTAAGAATTTTCGCTCGGATTTTTATCATTGTGTGAGCCAGATCAATGTATTCTTCTCCATGGCCTGGCACGATAAATTCAATCGGCGTGTCATCTGACAGTGTCGATACAGGGTTATAATAAACAAATTGAGAATTTTCGATGCTTGTCTGTGTCGGGGGTATAGTAAATAGATCCAGCTCCGAGTTCACGCACTCGGAAGAGTGTGAATGTAAAAACGACATGATGCTTAATGGAAAATGTCGTACAAATCACGAGTCCCGGTCTTTGATTTATTGTTCTTCACTTTTTTTACTTTTTTCTTATTTTTTTGTGCAGGCTTATTCTTTTTGGTCTTCGCTGTCTTGTCCGATCCGCGCCCAGTCAACTTTCCGTCGCGAGGCGCTTACGCTTTCTTTTATACCCCGATCCACGCATCATAGACCCAATTTTTTCTTTAGCCTTTCTTTTCAAGTTCAATCCCGATTCCGCTAAGCGATCTTCAAGCGCCACCTTCAATGGCTTCCCGTTCGGCACTACATCCCCCACTATATTCATCCCCGCATTAAGAGCTTCTTTACCGACCGCTCGAGCCGCGCTGCCGAGGAAGGGTAGAATGCGGCGGAAAAGTCCGCCAAGAAATGCGCCAATTCCATGTCCACGCTGGTAAGGTCTTCCTACATAAACTCGGCCAAAATTATTGTACCTCTCCACCGTTCCTCCGCCAGCCTGGCTTGCATAATATGCAATGTAGGGGCTCATCTTGCAGGTTTTTTAAGCGACTCTCTTGAAATGAAGTGTTACGTTCAAAGGACCGTACTCGAATGGTATCATTTCCCCTTGGTTACATCTTATATCTATGTCTATTGTACGGAATGAATATCTCATTAAAGGGATGTAATGAGGGTTAGAAAAAGTAGCGCAGTATGTAGTTCCATAGATATAGCCAGTAGAATTGAAGGGTACGGCGCGCAACCGAGACGACTGCACGTCACCTGTTACATAGGGTGTACAAAGATCGCTGCAAACGAACAAATTTTCAGGTAAACCTCGAGCCAGAGAGGCAGGTAGAGACCCCAGCTTAACAGGCCTAATATCATTGAAAATATGCTCGCCTCTTTCAAACCCTATTATATCAGACAATTTATCCGAAAGGTCTAAAACATGTATAAGGCTACTGCAGTTCTTATTGCTGCAACGCTTTTCAATTTTCACAAAACTTTGTGCTTTAGAATATTCAAATTTCATGTGTTCTTTCAAATGGGCAAAATTATTCATAAAATCCACAACGTCAGACAAATCCTTGAAAACGGCTGTAGGCAAGAAAATCATTTGATTCCGATCAGCAATATCATTGCTAATGAATCGGATGGATGCATCTTTCCTATCCCGGATATGTAGAAAATTACAAGGAAATTGTATTTCACTCAATCCGACCACCCATTGACCATTCAGTTCCAACTGTTTCGGAAGTAATGTTGGGTATTTTGACGCCGTATTATCAGGGTAATAGTCCATGCTACTGCTCTTTGGCAGCACCATATAAAATTCGTCGCCTTTCATTCTTTTCTAATAACGTGTAACTCTGACGCAGCAATCCACGAATCAAATTTATCAGCATATCCTTCCCAATGAACTAAAATTTGTTTATTCTTTCCTTTTCCTTTTGAACGTATGACACGCTCGATTATAAATTGCTCCTTATCCAGCTGTTTATTAACCAGCACCAACTCTGTCTCGTAAAAAAATCCTTCAATATGTTCGCCAGACAAATTTTTTAATTCATATATAGGCAAGGATTGTTTGAAGACTGCCTTAGTTATTTCGAAAATTTCTTTACTCCAATTAGTCTCGTACCCTTTCTCAAAGATTCCTTTCGCTCGACTGATGCGTACATAGTCTCCAACCTTATATTTAAAACCTCTTTACGAGGCTTCTCCGACTTGAAACGATTTTGTATATTACGCCATGCATTTTGTGCATTATCGATAGT
>NW_011887853.1:220840-236390 GCF_000806365.1 Fopius arisanus
ATTAATAGTGAAATTAAAGCAATTATTAACGGTACGAATATTATTTTGATGGATTTCGGGGATAACAAATTTATAGATAGTTTAAATTATTTCCACATGGCTTTAGCCAGCTTGCCAAAGGCTTTTGGGCTAGGAGACATAGCTAAAGGGTATTTTCCACATTTTTTCAATAACAAAGAAAATCAGGACTATGTAGAGCCTATGCCGGATGAGAAATATTATGGCGCTGATACGATGAATGTCCAAGCTCGAAAAAAATTCTTGGTATGGTACAATGAACGGGTCGCTGAAAACTATGAGTATAATTTTAGAAAAGACATTCTCCATTATTGCAGACTTGATGTTACAATTTTGAGACGGGCGTGTGTGGAATTTCGTAAATTAATAATGCATTCTGGAAATGTTTGTCCTTTTACAGAAAGTGTAATGATTGCCTCAACTTGTATGCGCATTTTTCAATCAAATTTCTTGAAAGAAAAGCAAATAGGTATTATACCGCAAGGAGGTTATCGCTTAGGAAAGACACAGTCAAAAGTAGCAATTGAATGGCTTTTATGGCTCGAACACTGCGAAAATCATCGAATTATACATGCAGGGAGATCTCGCGAGTATAGAACGGAAAAAGGACATCGTTTAGATGGTTATTGGAAAGATCCTGTGCATAATAAAAAATATGCATATCAATTTCATGGATGCTTTTGGCACGGTTGTCCAAGGTGTTTCAAGTTTAATAGAGATAAAGAGCTGAGCCACAAGGATACATTGGAGACTCGTTATGAGAGGACAGGAGTAATTACTCGAGAATTGCAAAATTTGTTGTATGAAGTTGTCGAAATGTGGGACTGCGATTTTATTCGTCAAAAACAGACAGATCCCGAGTTGTCTCAGTTTGTTGAAAAAATTTATCAGCAAATATTCATTGCCTTGGATCCCCGCGATGCTTTTGTCGGTGGCCGAACCGGAAATACCGTAACACATTACGATGTTAAAGAGGGTGAAAAAATCCAATATGTTGACGTTTGCTCATTATATCCGTATGTTTTAAAGACGGGCGTTTTTCCTATTGGACACCCCACTGTTCATGTAGGGAACGATTGTCGTATCGCATGTCCTAATAATGACATTTCACGGATTGAAGGACTTGTCAAATGTCGTGTTTTACCTCCTCGTCGGTTATTCCACCCTGTATTACCTGTCAAACCCCACGGGAAACTATTGTTCCCTCTCTGTCGGTCATGCTGTAAAGATCTAGTGCAAGACAATTGCCCTCATGACGATCCAATTGATCGTGAGTTTTTGTGCACATGGACAGCACCAGAGCTTCGTAAAGCCGTGGAAGTGGGCTATAAAATTTTGAAAATTAGCGAAATTTGGGAGTATAAAAAAACTACACGTTATAATCCGGCTACGCGTACAGGTGGTTTATTCGCGGGGTACATAAACACTTTCCTGAAAATCAAACAAGAGGCTTCCGATAGGCCTGCAGAGTGCGTAGATGATGAATCAAAGAATAAATACATAGCCGAATATGAGGCAAGGGAAGGTATTAAGGGGGGGGGGGTATGGGATAACGGGCCAAAAAAGAAGCGTTTTTCAAGATTTTTTTTTGAGAAAACTACTGAATATTTTTGAATAGTTTTATTATCATATTATTTAGTGACATTTCAAATATGTTTTCGAATTTCGAGACAAGAAAATGTCGAAAATCGACGAAGTTGCAGCCACTTGAAGTAGGCACTCAACGGAATTCCGCACATTGCGGTGTCCCGGATATAAGAACGTAGAATCATCTGAAACACATGGGACAAAAATAAATTCGTTCTTTAGAAGTATATCTCCCAGCCAACGTTGCCCTTTTAAAAGAAATTTTTTTTTTCATTTTTTCAACGGTCGGTGAAGGTAAAAGTACGTTTTTAGCCCTAAAAATGCGCCATTTTTTGGCTGTAAAATCGAATAAAAGCAAAAAATAAATAAAATGGGACCGTTGGCTGGGAGTCAATTCTATGTTGCACAAGTGTGCAAAATTTCAATACGATCGGTGCATAACTTTTTGAGTTATCGTGGACACCGTCTTCAAAAAAGGCGTTTCGAGAAAAACGCGTTCAAAGTTTTGGGCAAGAAAATTGAAACGATATAAATTGTTTCTTCGCACTTACACAGAGTCGTCGATGCCAGCACTATAAAGCAGTGTTCCTGCTGCATTTGCCAGGTCTTCAGCATCTTTTTCCGTTATTCTTCTCGAAATTCTCGCCTCTTTGGTCTGAAGGGAAGCCTTTTCCTCACCTTTCAGAATTCGACATTCGTCAAATCTTTTCACATATTCGTGAGCACTTGGTCCGGTGGTGACTTCCATCTCTTGAAGAAATGCAAGTAAAGCAATATATCCTTCATTGAAAGTGCAGGCAGCAGCATTTGCTGCAATTTCTATTATTGTAGGGCTGCTGGCTAGAATTTTTGGACTAATTCTCCATATAAGTTGATTCAAACTTTCATTATTATGACTTTTATTTAAAACTTTTAAATTTAAGTTCAAAATGAAAAGCGAGGCCACTAAATACGACCGTTCGCACCAAGGTCGAGAACACAATTGACCTAACCGACCCCGAAAATTTGCCCGACCACCTGCTCGTCGCGCTCAACGGTTTTCGATGGGGCTCGATGTTTGACGTCATAGCTCAGTCTCTCATTCTCCGAATGAGCTGAAATTTTGAGACAACATTCTTCAATGGTTGTACATTCGATTTAAAATAGATTTAAAAATGGATGTAAATAACAACGAATGTATTTTTTGATAATTTTTTTTATTCAAACCTTAGTCTATAAATACATTTTTTTTTTACTTTTTAAGAGGGAGGGCTGGGGAAAACAAGGGGGAGAGAGAGAGAGACAGAGAACGTTTTTTTTTAATCTTTTTTTTTAATAAAAATTTCTTTTTTTTCTATTTTTTTTTATCTGTTTTAAAATAAGGGGTGAGGTGGAAGAAGAAGAGTTTTTTTGTTGAAATTTTTTTTTTATTAAAAACAAAAATTCTTTTAAAAATTCTTTATTAAAAACAAAAACTTAAAATTCAGAAACTCGGAATCCGCTGAGCAGATCGCGGAAAACCCTGAACAATATTGTTCGGGATTCTATTCCCCACAACCCTACGAAAATTTATGCATAAACGTGCATACCGGACCCGTGTAGGCTAATTAATAGCCACGAGGAAATTTAATGCGCGAACCTCACCTGTTGCGCGCAGCCACTCGATGGTTGCCTCGACGGCGTCACGAGGGAGAACCACTGGCCTTTCGTTGGCCATGAATAATCTCACACTCGAATCCGCCGTAAAAATACCCTCGAAACCCCCTCAAAACCGCTCCAATAACCTCCCAACCGCACTGGGGGAAAACACATGCCGAAAATGTTCGGAAAATCCACCCAGGAAACCTCTAAAAATCACCCAAATTTGGGGGACACAACCGACGCCACCACCATGGCTCAGAAAATTATCACACGCGCCAAAAAAATTACTGGGGAGTCGCCAAAAGGAGAAAATGAACCAAAAATAAGCCGTAAACTCACTGTTGTTCCCTTGGATGCCTTCCTCTTGCTCTTTTGGACCATACTGAGTGTACTTGGGTGTCCTCGGCGGTCTCGGAATGTCCTGGTGTTGCACTGTAATCACTCACGTATCTACTCTTTCCCGGTCGAGGCGTAACTGATTTTCGGAGGTCAGTGTCGCGTGACGCTGACCCCCCTAATCCATCGGGTGTTGATTGGTGGATCCCTCTGCCCTATTACGGGCAAAGTCTTTCGCGGGGGAATCAATTCAAATTTTAATCAATTCCCTATACCTGAAATTTAACAATCACCCTCATTTTCTCAGGATCGGTCCTTCTGGGTTCTCGGGATCAAAAGACCTATACTCCTAACCCTTAAACGTAACTTTATCCCCCTAACCTGTAATTTATTCGGCAATCCGCCGGGATAACGACTGGTTTTATCGCGAGCGGCCTCCCACCCGTAATGAATTCGGCAATCCGCCGGGATAACGTCTGATTTTATTCCGGGCGGCCTTCCACCCGTAATTAGTCTTGGCAATCCGCCGGAGTAAATTAATAAATTTGCCCTGTACGGCCTTCCACCCGTACCAATTATTCCCCAAAACCCTTTTTTATGAAGCGCCGGCTTTCTGGCCGGACCTAACCCGATCCGTAGGGTTACCCTTACCTTCTCCTAAAAATCCCCATAACCCCTAACCCACTCCTAAGCCACCCCGAAGGGGGGCGGGATTCAGAACTTAACCTAAACCTAACCCGTAATCTAGTTGTCTCACTCTCTCGCTAAATTTTTATAGTGGATACTAACGGGCATCCCCGATGCTCGTTACAGAATTTACCGCATTTTTCGGTCGTGCGCTACTGGGTCTTGAAAGCAGGTGCGTGTGCCCTTTTAGCTGGATGGGAAGCCCCAACTTGGGTGGCCGGATGTTTCCCTACTTTGTAAAGCTTATATTTAAAACACAAAATATCAGCTGAGTATATTTTTAAAACATTATCCGTGTAGAAAATCGATTATTGATGACCCGTTTTCGGTTTCAACTGCGTGTCCTTCACGTCTTTTCATTAGTGAGAAAGATGGCCAATTTTTTTCATTTTCTTATCACGTGATTCTATCAGTTTGTGATTATATTCACTTGACCGAAAAGGTCAGAAATCCATTCTAACCTTCAAAAAAAAGAAAGTTCTTCGCAGTAATTAATTTATTTCATGTGTAATGATTTTTCCTCTATGGCCTCAGCGAATACTCGAAACCCTAACCCAATTTTATTGATATCCGAAAACACGGCCAAAACCATTACCTTCGTTCTCGCAATTCCGACGACTCTGGAACGACAAAACCATAAAAACCTAAACGAAACTCCGGGGGTGATCAGCAGTTCATTCCACTCCTTAAAAGTGTGTTTAGGGCGCCAGCCGATTTTTAGCTACGCGGAATCGACGAACCGCAACCGTAACTCTAACCGTATTCAAAACTCAATTTTTCACTGATCATTCCCAGGATTTCCTATCAACAAAAGCTAAACCTAGAGTGGTGGAGGTACGAGGGTACGGGACTGCTCGGTTGCTCAGTGTGCGGGTCGTGGAGAGAGGGGTGGATTCGTGGACGAGAGCCTCAATTATCAAACTTCGAAATAATCTCAGGAACCTGAACTAACTATTCGGGTATTTATAAGGACGGGGATTCGGGTAAGAAAATAAAAACCAATTGAAGATATCTTTACTTATTCCACTATTGACCAGACCAAAAAAAAATGAATATTGTCCATTAGGAAACTTATAATTAATATAGATTGCCCAGTCTACATTTTACATACGACCGGCAGTCGCCCAAGAGAGAAGGATTTAATTTTTAATGAAATAAAAGGGGAGTCATGATAAACGGGAGTTCTATGGGGCAGTAAGGAAGAGAGGATAGCTTTTAATTTTATTAAATTACTTATGTTATTCAGGTGGGAATGATAGGAAACTGCAGGGGAGGCTAATCGGGTTCGAGCGAGAGAGAGAGATACGACCTTATAGTTCCTACCGATCAGTTGTTAAGGCACAAATTCTGTTAGGTAGCCTTATTTAATCGTTCGGTAACGACTTTATTCAATTTGATAGCCCGTTTCTGACTAATTTATTGAATCAGGAATATTTGTCGATTAGGTAGCAGTTGAGGTAGCGTGATGATCATTTCGGTAGCGGAAAAAGGGGTCGCAGGTCTAGGGGGTCATTAGGTAATTTAGTTCCCTCGTTAGGTAGCGTTATCCGGGGCTTTGGTAGAGGAATCGGGACCTCTAACCAAGAATCTGTTTTACCTACGGGGCCACCACCACGTCGGGGGTGTAATAAAATTTCAAGGTAGCGGAAAGGTCCTCCGATGCAGGGAGCCCTTAGGTAACGTGTTTTCCCGGTTAGGTAGCCTACTCAATATCGATTATCTAAACCAATAGGGTCCGCAGGGTAGATATCTGTACAGGTAGCAAATCGAAATATTGAAAATTACGGCAAGGGCCTCAGACCCTAGGGAATGTATAAGTAACCTATTCCCCTGTTTAGGTAGCGTAATTTGGGGTCCTGGTATGAACCCTTCCGATCACGGGCCAAATCGACAACCGTGCTTGGGCAGATATCCGTAACCAAAGATTTTCCCGTTGGATTATTGAGGGATTACTTCGGGATTCCACTGTTGTACGGGTCGGAACGGCTAACTTATTAATTAATGCACGGATTATTTTCCTAACGAATTAACAACTTATATACCCGATGGCGTCTCCGAGACTGCCAATAAGTAATCGGATTAATTGGTTAATTAATTGCGTAACCATATAAAAGCAATCCTAATTCGCGAGAGGTAGCATGATATCTTTTATGGATTCCAACCATGAAAATTAATTAACTAAGAGATAGCGTCCGCATGCCCAACCGGAATCCACAAGATGGCGGACAATTACGTCTCGGGGAGCATTATTGCATCACCCAGAGAAATTGATCCAGCCTCGCGAAGGTAGCCGAAATTTTCAATACGAGGTAGCAATAAAAATTTTTAATGTAGCGGTAGTAATAATTTAAATGGAAGGTCAACGATAAATTTTTATAAAAAGGTAGCAATTAAGTGTCAGTTGAGGTAGCAAAATTAAGCCCGGTAAAGGTAGCAAAAATTATCAGGTAGCGGGGTCTTTTCCTGAGCTCGTCAGGTGAGCCTAGAAAACCCAATAAAGTAGGTAGCAGGGATCGAAAAATTAGTAAAAATTAATACGTAGAGTTAGCGTGGAGAATAGGCAGTCCTAGGTAGCATGGGAGAGGGTATTCCGAGCGGCGTGGAATGCTTCATCCCGTATAATTCGCCTTTTCGTGGGGAAATTAATTCCTAAAACCTGTTTAAAATGATTAGCTAGCTGTTGGTTAACACGAGGGAGCATCAGGGAGCATTAGGGAGCATAGGTAGTCGTTGAGAGAGGCCTTTTGGCTTTCTCAACCATGAGTTTCCCATATGGCGTCATATC
Organism: Fopius arisanus; assembly: GCF_000806365.1. Lineage (NCBI taxonomy): Eukaryota > Metazoa > Arthropoda > Insecta > Hymenoptera > Braconidae > Fopius > Fopius arisanus. The sequence goes on from NW_011887853.1 coordinate 227,874, forward strand.
GCGAGGTACCGACGTCATTTCCGAATTTTCGTGCCCGCGACATCTAATTACCCGCAAATCACACTTCCCGCACTTATTGGCACTTAATTGAACACACGGGTACTTACCGGGGTGCTCGTGGAGTCTCGGGAATGCAGTTTTTATGCCGTACGGGTCCTCGGGGGCAGGAATGTGATGTCGCTCGCTGTACAAACTGTTTGGCACACACGTGGTTATTCTAACGGCCCGAGGGAAACTAACGCCGGCCGGTCGTGTGGTTCCGTTCGAACCAGTTGCGCGTGGTGGGGGATCTTCTTCGAGTCTGCCCATCCTGTGGCGGCGCGCGTACGGAACTACTAATACATTCTAATTTTTCCCAGCTCGCAGCGCGTAATAAATTCAAATTTAAAATTGGGGTTTTGTATTTTTACTACTGTGTATTAATATTATTGTTATTCTCTATTACTCTAGGGTTCTATTAACTATGCTAACCGGTTTTTAGCCGAAATAAAGTTTTTCAAGGGGTTTTGAGCGAAATTTTGGTGGAGCGGATTTTTGCCCCGTCTATGCCTATTCTCAGGTAGCTAATCCGCACAGTATATCGGCTAATTTTTCTCGATAGACCCCGGCCCTTAACCTGATTTCGCGCAGACAATTCTCAACTATTATACGGGGGATTTAAGGGGAATTTAAACTATTGCCTAATCGATAACTGTAACCAAATTTTTATCAAGGTTCTTCTAAACTCTAGGGATTTAAATGCTGTCTCTACTAACTACTTTAAGGATTATCTTAGCGTCGCGAGCCTGGGGAAAACCAGGGAAGGTATCAGGTAGCTGTCTCCGAGAGGAGATTAGGTAGCAGGTAGCTAATTAATCGGGGATTATTCAGGTAGCTTTTCCCCGGGTTATATTTAGATAGCAGGTAGCTTTTGCGAGTTTTACCAAGGTAGCAGGTAGCTTTTCGCGAGTTTAACTAAGGAAGCAGGTAGCTTTCTGATGCGGATCTAACCAAGGTAACAGGTAATTTTCATTAAATTTTCGCGGTTCTCTCTCGCCCTTAATCTAGGTAGTTACCCTACGGGAATACAGGTGACGGATTCGCCAGGAATTTCGTCACAAATGATTGCACAATTTGTTGGTAAAAAGAAGCTTCCATTAAGCATCCGCTAATTCCTGGATCGGCTGAACACAATTTCTAACAAACTCCTCCCTTGTGAAAGGGTGAGAGCTGCTCCACGTGAGCGAAACTCAAGAGTCGGTCCATAAATATGTCGACATATTGGAGAAGTCGACGTGGTCTTTGACATACTTAACGAGCTTGGCAAGAAGAACTGCAGGTGAGAACTCGAGTCTCGGAATGGGAAGTGGTTTGAGAGCAGAAGACTTTGAAATAAACAACGGCTGACATGGCGAGCTGAGAGTCGTCGGAGAATCCATGTATCTCTACCACGGAGTTCTGGAGAAAACCAATCCATCTGGATACGGATACGTTGGACAGCCAGGTGAGATCCTGACGAAAACTATTCCCACGATGATCCATTTGATGCAAAACCACATCATCCCAACCAAGCTTCTCCATTTAAATCTCCTGCGGTCCCATATTCCCGCTGATGACTACAGGGGAGAGAAGTTCGAGTGGGTCGTAGAGCTGAGCAATTTCCAAGAAAATAATCCATTTCGAGACGGACGAATTCTGCGATGATTCATTTGAGAAAACGAAGTTGTCTGCGCTGGGCTACCCTGACAAACCCAGTATTCCGGTCTCCGAGTCCTCGTATCTATGCTGATCATTGGAGGTGTTTTCAGGTTCGAGCCATCTGAGAAGAGCTGAGCTATTGCTATGCCATTTTGCCAAGGACATTCCTCCGGCAGCACAGAGATTGCGAACTTAAGCTGTTAAGCTGTTCTTAAGAGCTGGTCATGCGTATCTGAGCGTCTAGAGATATTATCACCATATCTACCTTTCACGATGGGAGCAACGGCCAAGGAAAATCAGTGCCCTTCATCGCCAGCTAGCTGGAGACGAACGCGATTTGCGAGAAATGGAAGTGATGTCGTTCCATACGTGACTGTGGTCAATCGATATATGGAAAATCTTCTATTTGAGTCGATCCATGAAATCTGTTGCAGGGGCCAATCATCGTTTTGAACTCTGATCTGACGGAACATCGTAGTGATTTCCGCCATAAAGATGATCATGTGCTGCCGAACCCAGAGATGAACATCAGATATATCGCGCTACAGCTTGGCTCTTATATGGAGAATGTTGTTGAGTGATTTCCCTGAGCGGGTTTTCGCTGATCCATTGATTACAAGTCTCAGATTCGTTGTTTCGCTGCTCTTTCTGACTACGCCATGATGAGGAAGATAGTAACTTCTCCGAAATTCAGATGCCCTACTTAAAGCCACTCAGAGATCCTTAAACCTTCGGAAGCCTGAGCTTCATGTGCCGAGGTCATCACGTCAGACAAGAAGCAGTCTCTACTTGAACCATAGACGAAGAGCTAACAATAGAAGGAACTATCAACCTCATATGATAGAAACCGAAATATACTTCGCAAAAATCGGAGTAAAGCTGACAAAAGAGCTGAAAAAATCCTGGGAATGATCGTATCCATCATCCGATGAAGACAAGCTAGAGGCGGGCAATACGAATTGCGTAACAGCGAAACTGGCGATGAGAGAGGGAAACGAACGACGTAAAGACCTGCCCTGTCTCTCGAGTGAGTCTGACGAAAATGCTGCTGACAACTGAACTCGTCAGCTGGGAGTCAATTCGCGCAGGGACTTCCCCCTTGATCCAAAATTTAGCGAGAAGGTCTTCGAGCTAATCATTGGAGACCTCTGAGACGGCCAGGTGACGGCCAACTCGAAGTGGAGCTAGTGCCTGTAGTTCCGAATACAATCCAGCCAAAACTTGTGACCTGAGCAACCGGAGCATCTGCCCCTGTTTGCTAATGCTGGCTTTTATGATTCAACCAAAGACGTCAGCACCGAAGTGCAGATCAATACAACCAGGGACTCAAAGCTCCGGATCTGCAAAATTGATATCCTTGAGATGATCCACTCCAGATCGTCCACTGAGAGTGTCGGTAGAGATGGCGTGAGATGATCTATAATAGAGAATGAGCTATAATTTCCATACGCTCTGCTGAGTATGTCGATTATAGCGTAAGATCGACTTCGCCGGTTGTCGTCCCAAGCGACCATTCACCCACACTAGAAATGTGGATTGAGCTACGCTACTTCTTCAGCTTCAATTGACGCACGAAATTCTGAGATGAGCGAGGGCTCTGAACCTGGATTCAGCAATAAATGTACTCGCTGAGAAGAATAATGATCAGGGCTAATGAGCAAAGCTAAACTTGTAGCGAGAAGGAGAGCAGGTCGAGAACCAAGAGCAGAGCTATGAGCAGAACAAAAGATGGCCGTTTGGGATTTGGAGTACTCCTCACTGCTGTGGAGGACTCTAACTCCAGGAGTATTCCTAATGACTTCCCCAGTACTGGAGTAGACCACCTCAGGTACGCTGGTCATTTGAGCTAGTCTAGCTGATTGCTGAGTCTTCTCTCTGACACCACCCCGCCCACCACCTAGTGTCCCAATGATGCAGATATGTCGGTGCCAAGTTCTAATTGAAATTTGTCCAATTTGACGTTGTTCGAGTGCATTTTCATTTGTCTAACCCCACCATTTGAATTTCCAAGGAAGCCACCTAATATATGCCGCCTCCATTATATAATAGGGCATCACATAATATAAACCGCTTTTTCCATTGACTATTATCATTCATCGAAAATTTCGGGCATACTTGTCATTCATTCGGGGCACTCTGAGTTCAGTCTTTTGCTATTTTCTTCTCAGAATTCTTATCGGAGTTATGTTCATTTCTTCGACAAGGACTGTTACGACCATTGTTCATAGTATAGTAAGTAAATCGTAAACTAATTCGTGGATACATAGTGGTATAAAACGTACACCGCTAGTAATTCCCAAATTATTTACTTCATATTATTGGGTAAAATTATGAGTCCACCGTCTCCCTCTAAACTTCTTGACTGGGATGCGGAGAGGACGATGATGATGGCCACAAAAAAGTCCGAACCTGAACACCCGTAGCTCTCAAACAGTGAGACCTGAGAAAAAGCCTAAGTCAAACAAGGGTACATATGCACTGGCCACAAAAAAGATGATCAGGTGGGCGCTGATACCAAAGCACTAGGGAGATCAGAAAATTACTTAAAAAGAAATGTAGAGCTTGCAGGGACTGTTAAGGTCTCAGATCCTCTCTCTACCAGAGGGGGCAAAGGCACCAATCTTCGAGGGTATCGGGGAAAGGGACGGTGCAGCTATTGTAAGCTGCAACGCGGAGGATTCGGGGATGTCGCTGAATAACTTATTCCCCATTCAAAAAATAGAGGAAACAACCCTACGTTTGCTGGCGTCTGTGGAGCCACCTAAGAGAAGATGTTGGCCCACGTAACTATTAAGCTCATGGGACGGCCGATCGAGGGGTTGGAACACGAGGAGTGGGTCGTTGTGAAGGAAAGTGACAGTAGGGGAGCCTCGAGGGCCCACTTCGCGGCACTGATCAGCGAAAAGACGTTTTACAGTTTAAAAACCTGCAACTTCAGGCCTCACTACGAGACTCAAAGGGCAACTCTAAAGTTGCTCGAAAAAAAACCGCAAGGGAACTGGAAAGTACTCACAGATTAGAAAATGTGTGATCTGGCCAAGAATGGACAAAACTTATGAAATGAAACATACATTCACAATTTGGTGATTGAATTTTATATTTTTCATATTTTTTCAATTTTTAATAAAATAACTATTCACTATTAAGGTCAACAAGGAATAATCAATTTCTGTCGCCATGATGTGTGAATCATTTCCCCGGATACAACTAAGGATTTTTCACGTTGAATTCGTGAAAATTGGTTCGAATTTTTAGGCGGCAAGGTTTTTCAAAATTTGAAAAGAAAGTGCGCGGCACTCCTTCTGCCTAACTGCGTTTCACTTCGTGCACGCTGCTACTCCCACGCTGACAACGCTGGGCTTCACGCGTCTGGGGCTTTGCATTTCTAATAATGAGTCTAATAGGGCTTTATGGCTCCTGCTCCCGAAGGTCCGACTTTGCTCCTGTTATGCCCCAGAAATACCATTAAATTAAGAAATAGTATTAGGTAATTTTTCATTGACCTGGATAATATAACGACACGCGAAGTGGCACATATTACCCAAAACATGTAAAATCGAATCAAAGAATGTAAATGTTGTAATATAAACTAACCCGAATAATTGTGGATTAAGTCCACATATATTCGTCATAATGTGGATCACTGGGGTGCAGTGTCAGCACTTCGCCCCATCAACGGCTATGGCCTTTACGTACACCTGGGACGTCACCCGATGTCTCTCCAGGTGTAAAACAAAGATAGAACACTTGTTGCAATCGAATCCACGATGAAATATAAGCTCGTGAGTTCGTTGCCACTGGGTCAGTTCGTCAGGTTGTCACACACAGACAATTAGTAATCCCAATATTCGTTAAGTCACTTTCTTGTAATTCATATTGCCTGATATTTGCGGCATTAATCAAAGACTATATTTATTGAATAAATCGTTTAATCGTCAAAAAGTTGAATCTCCCTGAGAGATATTCATTTCTAATTATCTACAAGTGATCTATCCCTATCATCGAACCCAACCGCTCGGGTCTATAACATTTTGGTGGCAGTGCAATTTTGGGAAGACGGAGGCCTGATCAACCACTGTCTATCACCTCAAGATAAGAACGAGATAATATACGGAGCATTGAACTACCTGAATCTACACTGACCGTCATCGCAACCACTTTTTATCCTCGAAGGAGCGAGAAGATTACATTAAGGCAAACCAGCCAAAAATTATTTTTGAGGATTTTTCATAAACCTATCCTAGTACTTCAGTGTATTAAAAGGGCTAGTAGAACAAACTGAGGAAACCTACCCTACTACTTTAGTGTATCAACGGGGCTAGTACAGAGGACTTACCCTGACAAAGAGGGTTATAGTCAAGGAGTAGCTACAATTCAAGTAAGATTATTTTATTTGGCCAACAGTTAATAATCAACTATGTCGACTAATAGAAATGGTAGTCGGCCAGAGCAATCTGAATTTCATTCGTATTCATTCACTAAACGCGGAGTGAGAAGAAATTTATTCAATTCAGATGGAAACATTAATAGAAATGTTAATCTGCAACGGAGTTATAGACAATCACTCCATCACAGTATGCTCACCGCGGATAATCAGCAGCAGGTTGAGGCCGACGTTCATCAGGAAAATGACGACGTTTTGCCAGATGAACTACCTGGAGCTGGGTTAGCAAATAGTACGCGAAGGAGAGAATTAAGAGCTCTTTCCGATAATAACGAAGGAACTGGACAACCTCGATTAGCGGATCCTTCACAAGAGGTGCCTGGAAATCCCTTCGACGTGATCGAGGAACTTCAGGAGGGGGAAGAAGAAGAAGTAGAAAAGGACGATACACCTCTTCAGTCGTTTTCTACACCTAATGTGTTTTTTCGTGCAGGCTCAATAAGGGCAGGAAGTTTCATTCCTAATCCTGGTAGTGAAAATCGTGAAACACCACCTGATGTGAAACAATCGGCGGTACGACCACCTCGACGTTTCGGTAATCTTCGCAACAATGTGGCCGAATTACAGGAGAAAATTGAAGAAATGGGACTCCACCTAGAAACTGAGCGATTAGACCGACAAGAAGTTGAGCAAGAACGAAATGATTAAAGAGAACTCCTAGAAGATGCCTGGACACAAGAAAATAACCGGAGAAATCGCGAATCTGTGAAAGCACATCTTGATTTAAAGGGTGCACTTCAAATGGTACGTAATTTCGGTGGAGAAAATGCAGATAAATTAGATTGTTTTTTGCAGTCAGTCGAGAGCGCTAGGAAATTAGTATATCCAGAGCTTCGAATCCTTCTCCTAGAAGGAATTCTAGGGAGTAAATTAGAAGGTTATGCCATGAAACAGATGAAAGATAGAACAATTTCATCATTTGAACGATTGAAGGCTGAATTAGAATCACTCTTCGGGAAAACCAAGAGTCTCGTGGGACTTCAGGCCGAATTCAGCAAATTACAGCAAAGAGAAAATGAAGACGTCGCTAAATACGTAGCACGCACAGAGGAGGTCACTGTTGACTTCTTGAATGGCCTACTCAGTCTGCACAGTGAATTCACTGAACAAGAAAAATTAGCCTCTAAAAATCTCATGATGACTCTTGCTGAACTAATGTTTGAACAAGGGTTACGAGGACAATTGCATATTCTAGTGAGTGCTAATAACTCCAAAACTCTTCATGATGCATGTGCAGGAGCTATAGAATTAGAAAAAATCATTTCTGGCGCTCATAAGGGAAAAATAGGAGGAATTTTAAATACGCAAAGACACTCAACTGAAGGAAATAGGAATTCTATGGGTAAACAGTCTATCGGAACCTGCTTCAACTGTGGACAAGGAGGTCACCTTGCAAAAGATTGTCGCAGTTCACAGGCGCCACGTAGGTCATTACCAGTTGCGTCAGAACGACAGAGCGTCAACGCTTTCGGAGTGGTGTGTAAATATTGCAGATATTCAGGGCATGAGGCCACTGATTGTCGAAAACTGAAAAAACGATTGGGAATTGCTGAGTCACAAAAAATTCCAGCAGCATTGATTAAAACCGATGGTTCAAATATTAAGCAAAATAATTCAAATCATAATCTAAAGAAGAAAAATGAAAAAAGGGATGAAGAGAAAGCCTTACCAGTCGGAGCGTATCAAGTCATGATTATAAAACCTTCGAAAGGAAAGAGAAAATCCTCAAAATTTAATAAAGGATATGATAAAGCCAGCACCATTTGCAGAAATTAAATGACAAATATTGCTAAAAGGAGACGAGTTGAAACAGCCTACATTATTTCTAGCCGATTCGGGGGCAAAACATCACTCATAAGAAAAGATAAAATTAATTCGGGAATCAAAATAACACCTGCCTATCGAGTTCTAAGAGGAATATCCAATCAGGATGTACCAACCTTGGGAGAAGTAATTATCTACTTGAGAATTGGGCGAAAACACCTGGGACACACATTTCAGGTTGTGCCTTAAACTTTCCCGTGCATTGGGGGAATTCTAGGCGAAGATTTCTTATCTTCACCCAGTTTAAAAGTAGAAACAATCCATGGAAAGGCTTTGGTCATCAACGGAAATCCTTTTGACTTGTACCATGATAAGGAGCCTATAAAAATCAAGGCTAGAAGTGAGGTATTGCTTCAAGTCAATACACACAGTGAGAAAACCGGTATACTTCAGAAAAAACAGCTGACCGAAGGTGTTTTTATGGGAGAATGTTTGACAAAGGCGGTAGATGGTAAAGCACTTGTTTGCATTATTAACACTAATGGAGGAGATGTTTTTATAGATCGGCCAACAGTGAAATTGGAACAATTATTAACAGAAGAAATAATTATGAAGCTGGAGAAGTCGGGAAA
>NW_011887853.1:236850-238416 GCF_000806365.1 Fopius arisanus
GCTTCAGGATTTCATCAAATACCTGTAAAGGAGGAAGATAAATGTAAAACGGCATTTTCCACACCCTATGGACATTATGAATTTAATAGATTGCCGTTCGGGGTTAAAGGAGGACCTGCCACATTCCAAAGGCCGAATTCGAATTGATGAATTCTGTTCTGGCTGGAGTTCAAGGAATACGATGTTTTGTTTATCTACACGACATCATAATTTTCGGTTCAAGCCGAAGAGAACATAATCTAAGGCTAATAGAGGTTGTACAGCGTCTGAAAGAAGCGAATTTAAGACTGCAACCAGATAAATGCAATTTCTTAAGGAAAGAAGTCGTTTACCTCGGACATATCATTTCTGAGAACGAATCACAGCAGATCCTAGTAAAATAGAAGCCGTATCTAATTTTCCAGTTCCCCAATGTGAGAAAGATATTATGTCTTTCCTGGGACTGGGAGGGTACTACAGGAAATTTATCAAGGACTTTTCAAAAATTACTGAACCTCTTTCTGAGTTATTAAAGAAGGACATCAAATGGATTTGGGGGGAAAGGGAACAAAATGCCTTTGAAAATCTCAAGAAATGTCTGATCACTGCACCAATATTGCAGTATCCAAACTTCGAAAAAGAATTTCTGCTTACTACAGACGCGTCGAACAAGGCTATAGGAGCTGTACTATCACAGGGAGAAATAGGCAAGGATCTACCAATTGTCTATGCTAGTCGAACTCTCAACAAGGCTGAGCAAAACTACAGTACAATAGAGAAGGAATTATTGTCCGTAGTATGGGGAGTTGAACATTTTAGACCCTACTTATATGGTCGAAAATTCACAGTAGTAACAGATCATAGACCCTTGAGATGGATCTTCAACGTCAAGGATCCAGGATCAAGACTCATCCATTGGAGAATACTACTAGAAGAGTATGAATATGAGGTGGTACATAAACCTGGTAAATTAAATACCAATGCTGACGCTTTGAGCCGCATTAACATCGTAACTCGAACACAAGCAAAGAAAAAACAAGTAAAAATTTCTGACTCCGTCGATGAGGTCATTACCCAGGCAGGAATTGACAATTGGCCCAAGCTTGGGTGATGGGCGGCCCAACCCCGGCTAAACAAGGCCCGAGATTGGCATCCAAGGCTGGCTCAAGCTTGGTTGAGCTCTGGGATGATAACGTGCGGGCCTTCCTTGGCCACCAGACTTGAGACTAGCTTGGTTGCCAGACCTCATCCATGCCTTATATTTATTTATTTAAATTGATAAAAAAATAAAAATAATGTTCATTCAAGCATTTTTACAGATGATTAGTGTCTAATTGCTCACTCCCAACTTATTTTCGACCGGGAATCGCTCATTTGTTAACTTAAAATATTACCCTAACCGGGAATCGAACCGACGACCCCCAAATCTCTAGTCCTGCGTGCTAACCGCTAGTCCAATGCGCTATTGGTACTAATATACCTAAATCATCGATATATAGACTCCAGGAAGTTTCAAAATATAATCCCTACTAACTTCTATCTCACCAGTTACCAATTATCTCCATAATTGATTATTCAGATGCCCTC
>NW_011887853.1:238996-256728 GCF_000806365.1 Fopius arisanus
GGTATAAAACGAATGTACACCAGAATTAAACAAAAATACTTCTGGAAAGGGATGAAATCTGATTTACAGGACTACGTCGGGAGCTGTAAGGAATGTCAACTAAATAAGCTGGGAAAAGTCACGAAAGTTCCAATGATAATTGGGAACAGTCCTGAAGTTGCATTTCAGCAATGTGCCATGGATATAGTAGGTCCATTGCCCATCACAATCGCAGGAAATAACTACATTCTCACGTTTCAGGATGCTCTTACAAAATTCAGCAAGGCTATTCCCATTCCGGACCAAGAAGCTAATACTATTGGTCGAGCCTTTGCAGAAAAAATAATTTGTGAGTACGGAACACCACAAAAACTACTCACAGATCAAGGACCAAATTTCGTGTGCGAAGTTTTCTAAAATGTTTGTAAACTTCTCAGAATAAAGAAAATACAGACTACAGCTTACCATCCACAAACAAATGGCATTGTGGAGAGGTCACATCGCACTTTAGCTGAATATCTAAGAAGTTTTATTGAGGAACATCAAACGGACTGGGACATGTGGTTACCTTAAGCTATGTTTGCATATAACACTACTTCTCATACAGCTACGAAAGTCACACCTTTCGAGTTAATTTTTGGAAGACGAGCTGAATTACCGACAGCCGTCAAGCAGCCACCTCGTCTGACGTATTCTTACGATGATTCCGCTCAACAACTTCGAGAAAGATTGCGAGCAGCTCACCGAGAGGCAAAGGAAACCTTAGACAAAGTTAAAGGGCAATCAAAGTTACAGTATGAGAAGGTTGCAGAGCCTGTGGATTTTGAAATTGGAGATAAAGTTCTTCTCAAAAACGATGTTCTACGACAAGGACGATCGAAAAAGCTTACACAACCTTGGATTGGTCAATACGAAATCATCACGAAAAATTCTGAGGTGGAGTACACGATTAAAAGTAGAAATAAGAAAAAAACACAGAGAGTTCATGTCAATCGACTTCGTCCATTCATAGAAGCATGACTATATGGACCCCAGCCTTGGAAAATATCGTTCTCGGACGACCTGAATATTTCGTATCTACAGGATAAGGGATGTTTCATGGTACAGGCAGAGAATTTCACGTTTAATATTTATTTATTTAAAATATTAGTTGGAGAGATTCTCAAAAGGAACACCATAAGATTTATTAACGAAACGAACGTGCCAATTTCACCCCAAGAAAAAATATGTCGGTGGACACCAGATGTAGCAAGAGCAGCCAGGACAGATAGTGGAGTCATCTTTCAATTGCTGAGATACATGGCATTGTTGTGGAACAGGTACCTCGCCGAACAGCAGCCGAAGATTAAAAATGTCCTCCAGATCATCTTCAATGACCGGAAGATCCCAAAGGGCGTTGAGATCCATTTTTTGCTTAGTTTTGCGAAAACGGAGATATGCCTTATACCCGAGATGAACATACCCTTTTTGAAAGGGGAAACTGTCGCACTAAAAAAGCCGGAAAATAGACGAAGATTAGGACAAACGAATTTCGCAACGGAACAGGTAACTATGAAAATTAAGAAGATGTACGAGCTCACCAAGAAAGAAAAAGTAAAAGCGTCATCAGCATGTCGACGATACGGATGCGGTCGTTGGCTTAAACGTGAAACACGAGAACCCAGCCGACTACCAACGTTCTCTACTGCTTCGGAGCGAGTTGGACATGCATTCCGAGGGCACAGTGTTGATCTGTGGTCTCCAATAAGTCCACAAACCAAGCAGGCTGGAAAACAATCCGAGGGAAGATGTCCAAGCTTACCACAGGTTGTACATCTTCGAGTAAAACGATCAGGACCTCCTACTGGCTCGTATGTCGAATCACTCTTTGAACTCATGTAAACGTTATTGATTCTCACTAACTTTTGGCTTCTGAATTTGAAATACACTGTGACAAGTTGGGGAAAACGAGCTTTATATAGCCAATATCTACGTCAACAAAAATTACAAGGCAATGAGGAACTGACACGCAGAAACTCAAGTTCAAGAACCTTTCGTGCTACACCATTCAATTTTACAATTATTTTTTTTCAACTGCTCATGCTCGGAAGCATGATGGTTATGATACGAGGGAAGGGACATATAGTTGAGAAGTTTGTTCACACTCCAGGAATTTGTTTTGAACCACTTGGGAAAGTACATTTGAGCAACCAGGTTTGGTCTATGGGTGCAACTACGGATATCGCACCATGGCAGAGATGAGCTAATCAACTTCGAAACCATCTAAACTACACAAAACTTCTTTGCTTTAGAGCAGGTCCATGGGGACATAACTTTGATCTCATCGTCGATCAACGGATTGCTAGTTTTACGGAAACAGCAGATACCATTGATGAATTACTTGGCTTAAAAATTAATAAGAAACGCCGAGAACTCATTGTCGGTCTGGGTTCCGCAGCAAAATCATTAATTGAGACAATGGATGCTCAAGATGCCAAGGAAATCAATGAGAGACTTTTGCATCTAGAAAGCGGAGTAAAAGGGTCATTGGCCAGTTCCCGGAAACAACTGGAAATCGTCAATTCCACACTTCTTCAATTAGTCCGGACGGAAGCCATGTTTCATAGAAATGAAAATATATTGATCAGATCACTTACAGAGATAAACAGCGAAAATGAACAATTAGCGCATCGACAACTGATAGATGAGCATTTCATGATCATACAGGCCGTATATGCCGAAGTAATCAGTGATGCTGCGAAGATAAAGAAACTTCTAACTGGTTCTAAGGGAATGCTGTTGAGCACAGGAATATTCACGGAACACGAATTAGTAAACCTACTCAAGACAGCTGTATCACCAAAGGGGTTCAGTTTTCCCCTTGAGTTAAATATAGGCGGAATACATATGGTTGAGGAGATTTCAACCATTGGTGTACATGCATTTGGATTAAAAATTGTGACCATGATAGAAATACTGCTGATCAACTTTCAGGTGTTCGATGTTTTGCTGACTCATGGCATTCCGGTTCGGACAACGAACGAATATCACTCATACTTGGAGGTGACGAATGAATTTCTAGTTATACACGGGCCAACGCAACAGTTCGTGCCAATGACCGGTGAACAATTCAAAAACTGCAAACAAATAAGTGGACAATATCTATGCACTGAGACTCTTCCTATCCAAAAAATAGGAAAAAACAGTCCATGTGAAGTACAAATGTACATGAGTCCAGAAAAAATGCCTTGTACCTGTAAAGCGAAGCACGTGAATCTTCAAGGGCTCACTCTAATTAAAATGAGGAAAGACAACATATGGTTTTACATAGCTCCAGAGCCTGACGGAATAGTAGCTAACTGTGGTGACAAAGAAGTTAGAGATGTCTTAGAAGATTCGGGGATTTTAAGAGTTGATAATTTTTGTGAGATAGTCGCCTCGGATTTCACTATCAGAGGTCGGAAAACACATGAAATAACCATCAATACCCATGTTCATCCGAAATTAAATTTGACATTGGATGATATCATGATCGCTAGACTAAACAAACAAAACTGGAGCATAAGTGACATCCAGTTACCGAACGTTGTTGAGAACATCAAGGAAAATGGCCGAAAAAGACACCGACAGACTGTTGAGACGTTAAAAAATATCTGTTGATTGTATCAAATCAAAGTCTGGGGCAGAGTTGCCAGATGGCGAATTTTTTGAAAATGTTTTTTTGATTTTAAACAATCCCAATCAAGCAAGTCCAGCCGATAACGCGAATGATTGACACTTTTGAAATGGCCTAGTTGATATCTAATTCGAAGCTTGCTATCATCTATCCTATTCTTGAAAAACCAAAAACAATTTTTGGAAAAAATCGCCATCTGGCAACCCTGGTCTGGGGATGAAGTAGAAAATTCCTAAGAGTAGAAATTTTCTTCCCTGGCGGGGAGGGATGTTATGCCCCAGAAATACCATTAAATTAAGAAATAGTATTAGGTAATTTCTCAATGACCTGGATAATATGACGACACGCGAAGTGGCACATATTATCCAAAACATGTAAAATCGAATCAAAGAATGTAAATATTGTAATATAAACTAACCCGAATATTTGTGGATTAAGTCCGCATATATTCGTCATAATGTGGATGACTGGGGTGCAGTGTCAACACTTCGCCCCATCAACGGCTATGGCTTTTACGTACACCTGGGACGTCACCCGATGTCTCGCCAGATGTAAAACAAAGATAGAACACTTGTTGCAATCGAATCCACGATGAAATATAAGCTCGTGTGTTCGTTGCCACTGGGTCAGTTAGTCAGGTTCTCAGACACAGACAATTAGTAATCCCATTATTCGTTAGGTCACTTTCGTTCTTTCAAAGACTACATTTATTGAATAAATCGTTTAATCGTTAAAAAGTTGAATCTCCCTGAGAGATATTCATTTCTAATTATCTACAAGTGATCTATCCCTATCATCGAACCCAACCGCTCGGGTCTGTAACACTCCTGCCTGCCGTAGAGCTTCCCTCGACAGGAGAAGTTGAGAATCTGATAAACAACGTGAAGGAAGGCGGGCTACAACTACTGCTAGGTTGCGATGCTAACTCCCATCACTTTGAATGTGGGAGCTCGAACACCAATTTAAGGGGTGAAGCCCGACAAAACTTCATAATGGGAAAAGACATCGTGTTTCTAAATAGGGTAACAGAACCGACCTTCGTGGACCGTAGAAGACAAGAAGTGCTCGATATAACCATCTGTACAGCGGGTTTGGTAGACATGATGGGGAACGGGAGGGTGTCAAAGAAGCCCTCGGCCTCGGATCATAGTCAGATACACCTCAGCCTGGCTGGACGGGTGGACTTATCCAACGGAGAAATCCAAAGATCGGACTGAAATGGTTACAGAGAGGAACTCTCATTGAGAATCCACGACATACCTCGCAGGTTCAAAGAGAAAAGAACAATTAAAGCACGCAGCCGAAAACTTCGGAGAGACGGTTAGATGTTCCTTTGAAAACAATTGTGTCCTATGCACTCAAAAAGGAACCCATAAACTTAGCTGGTGGAACAATAGCAGTTGGAACAAGGTGAAAAAAAACTCTCGCAATATCATACACAAGAGAAAAGCACTGGAAGAACGTAAAAATCTCTAGAGATAGTACAACAAAGCTCTAACCAAAGCCAGAGAAGATGGTAGGAAAAAGTGCAGTAATGGCATCACGATTTTGTCCGAAGCCTCAAGACTGGTGAAAGTCTTGGAAGCGCCAATCTTGGCTGTTTGATCAAACCGGAGGGTGGCTACACCTGGACTCCGGAAGAGCCACTGGAACTACACTTTTTACAGACGTCGACATTCCTAAAGAATTAACCTTATAATTCATTAATTCCTAAATAATTAAACCCTTAACTGTTTATTGGACAGTAGCGGGTTAGGCTCTACTGAACCTAGTTCGAGTTTCTCGTCTATAAATTTTTAACCTAACACCGTGAGCATTGAGGTCGTCGAATAGCTCGGTCACCACAACCAAAACTGAAAATCCCTGAAATAGGTGCTTTACATTCACTATGACGGTTGACAGGTTTCTTACAATTACAGCAACAACAGTTTGACTTAACAGATCCATCAGACATATTCATTATCACTGAATCTATGGGAACATCAGAAAAAACTGAACTAATAAAACGATTCGCGAAAGAGAACGGGACTTTCTTCTCTTTCCTTCCCTGTTTATTAATCATTGAACCCTTGCTCTTAAAGGAATTTTTCGAGACTGTGAGATCTACAGCCGCTACCTCGACCCAAGTCGGCGTCTTATTCCTTACCACCCCTCTATAACGATCCGGTGTGTACGTACACAGAGGATAGATCGTATCATTAACTGATGGTGGTGCAGCGAGTTTAGGAAGGCTACGTATTTCATGATAATCTTGACCTTATTCTTCTGGTTGCGGAAAAGTCGAAAAATCCGTGCGCGAGATCATCGTGTGGTATTCTCGCTGTAAATTCATAAATGCGAGATCCAGACGAGCCTCGACTGAAAAATGAGAGTCTCGCAAAGGTGTCCACATTAAATGAATGTTATCGACAAAATCCGGACCAGATTCCAAATCCCCTTGTGTACGCAACATAATATCATGAACCAAACGACACCTATTAACTTGAGGATTGGAAAATCTACTAATAAAAAAAGTTATAAATTGTTCAAAATTCTCGAATATATCGTTACGTTGTTTCCACCACTTGTAAGCAATTCCCCTGAGTAGAACCGGAAAGACACGAAACAGTCCTCGATCCTTCATATAGCAGGCTTCCTTACACACTGTAACTGTTCTCAAAAATGCCTCGACGTTTTCTGTGGCGATTCCTGGAAATGTTAATCTCTACGACTAATCATAGACCGAAATTACGCACCAAATGATCGTCAAATATCCTCGAAATTCAAATTTTCCACGAACAAAATTTTGCAAGCCCCACGAATCGAAATCGAAATCGAAATCCTTCTCAACTCTCACCTTCAATTGCTCCACGTAGCTCACACGTAGAGATTTAAAATAATCGGAAGCTGAAAGGGGATGCAACTGGGGTTGACAAAAAAAGAAATGAATAAAATAGCAAATGGTCGGGGAGAACAATTTTTGATTAATGAAATAAATCAGTCTCCATACATAAAAAAAAATGAACAATGTAATTTTATAAAGTCACTGTCGTCTAATTAGAATTACACAAATATTTTCTGAAGTCTAATAATTTTAATCAAGATCATATAAATAAAATAAATAATCATAGAATTGTCAAAAAAGTCAGAATAATAATTTTAAAAGAAATCAAACAACTAAGTTACGAGACTCAAGTTATCAATGTTGTAAAAGCAATAATAATGAATGCATAACAACTGAGTGATGACGCTCAATTGCTAAAGTCGGAAAAGTCATAACGTTTTTTCAGAAATAATTTTCAGGAAATTGTCACATCAATTCAATGACTTAGAACAGTAACGCGAAAATTGATGTCTACCTGACCTCGCATACTGGAAAAATACACTAAATAAATACAAACTAGAGACAAATATTCCGAAATCACAAGACCTTGAAAACGATGAACTTACAGAAAATTCAATGGCGAGGTTTCACCTTTTATCGCGACGAAAATTATCAACCAGAAGTCGCGAAACTTTCGAATTCAATATAAAAAAAATCATTGATATATAAAAAAAATTTCAAATAACATATTCGAGAGGGAGAGTCGCAAAGTTGACTGATTCGAAAGGCCAGAGACCCCTGATAAAATAATTAATTTAACAGTTGTGAACTTGGCCAGGGAATTACAATTGAATAATTGTCGGCGAAGTCACGATATTCGTGAATTAATAATATTCTGATAAAAATTAGGAGAATGTACTATGACTTACGGGAGGACCTGAAATAATAAGAGGGAGGGGGGTTCTCAATAATTACTCCGGGGAATCCCGAGATGAATTAACAATCGGTATTCTACTATCATACAAAATATTAACATGTAAAAACATCAGGGTCTTTCGACTAAATCACTCAAGGGTTGGTGGTAAGGCCAGCCACTTCCGACGAACGCAATCAAACAAAAAAAAAGGGAAACTGAGGAGAGGCTATTTAGAAGAAAAACAAAAGGGGGGAAGTGAGGGGGGTTTCGATCAATTATTATTTAATAGATGAAGTGACAGAATTGGGACTTTCCTTACGGCTAATTAGTACGGCTGTGCGCAGAGATAATAAAATCGGATGCTCACCGTTGGGGGGAACAGGGATGATTATGGTAAACGGGGTCATGCTTGTTGTGGTGGAAAGGTAAACTAAAGAGCACTCACTGTGACGGCAGCAATAATCCGTCTTTCAAAACCTCCACGGCAACAAAAGCCTTCACGTGGACTTCTCGCACGTCCAAGAAAAAACCCTCTTGCACGCTTGGCCCACTCCCGGAAGTCCACACGACCTCCACAATCCTCTTCGGCTCATTTTCAATACACCAACTCTCCAAAAAAAACTCCCCGAAACCTCTCAAAAGAATCATGACTCTCCAAAACTCTCAAAAAGAATGACAACTATCCAAAACTCTCAAAGCGCGGCAAACTCCGGGGCAGCTGTATGACGAGTGATGGCTGCCACTCATCCTCGCTTCATTGAGTTTCCTCGTCTTAATTATTCATTCTTGTGGGCTCGTCATAGGATGTCTTCCTCTTCCGGGGTCACGTGGGCAGTGATGTCGTGATGGGAGGTCTTGGTCTTCGCCCACGGGCTGCGTGTGGCGACGAGTGGAACGGCGGGCGGGGGGGGGGGGGGGGGTTTCTCCTTGTTGCTGGCGATGTCGTTGCTGGCCGTGAGTGTACGGAAGAGGGTAGCGCGGGGCGAAGGGAAAGAAGATTTTGGGAGTGGGAGCTAACGGTGACAGGGTTCCTAACCTGTTTCCGTGTTTTTCTTAATACTACTTAATTCTAGCTTAATTTAGGTAATTTTCATGTTCATTAGGGGGCTGGGGGAGGGGCTAACAAAAATGCCTCGTCACAGCTACAGAACTCGGGTGAACGTAACGCCAAATAAAACAAATTATGATCTCTGCCCACGCACAAACTAATAAAAAAAAACGAAAGAACGGCCACCGCACTCACCAAAATCTCCCGAAGGCCTCCTCAGTATTTTAAAAATCCTTGAATCCAGAGAATCCTTCAAAATGACTAATAGCGTCGTTCAATACACGTCAGCGTCCCTCAGTAGTAAAAGAGGCACAGGTCCGCTCCAAAATACCGCCAAACGGGAAGTGATTTTTCTCAACGCATGTGAATAGGTAATAGGTAGGTAACGCGGTGAATTATATAATTGGGGGGGATGTCATCATCCACCAATCCCAATTAAACGGGCATGCCCGACAGAGATGATCTAATCGAAACGCATACGCTATTAAATTTTGCAATGCTTGACCATCCGTGGCTGTCCTTAAATTAACAATAACTAGTTCTAAGCGCTTCCCCAATATTCCAACAGTAATTCTGCGTTATTTGCTACCTGGAGAGAATAGTAACTCTCTATAACTTAATTTGACTCCTATTTTTCATTAATTGCCAATCGGTTTCGTGCTCACTAGATGCGTCACCTTCGTGGTAATTGATGGCTGGATTGTGGCTCCATTGTCGGTCCCATTAAAATCGAGTCACTCCAAAATCTAAATATTCTATATTGCAATTCCTTTTATATCAACTATCTACCCTTCAATTCATAATAATGAAAGTGTGTTATTCCATATCGAACTTCGAACATATAAATTTATTTATTCAGCTTTTATTTTGAATGGTGGAGAGAAGGTATTAATTATGTGAACAATCCATTAACTAATCTTCAATGTATTGAGCTTTTTTGATCAATCCGTCAGATATGCAATAAATGAGTCATACAAAATCGGAAGAATTTAGCAGCTTATTTGGATGTAATGGGCTATTCCTTCATTTGAAATGAAATTTCGGGAATCAATGGTCTCCAATGATTTTGCCAGTGACCCGATGATCATCACCGTCGAACTTGTCGGGAGCAGCCAACAATGCTAACATGCCAACGACGCGAACAGGCTTACTGTGTTCTCATCAATATAATTTTTGTCAGATAAGCTTGACGAGTCTTACTTTATTGGAATCGAAATGATTTTCGTTGGGTGAACCGGACGTTCGACCGATCAATGGCCGACTGGGTTTTCCCAGTTCCATTCGGAATGACGCTGCTCTCATAATCACCCGATGATCACCGCGTCGGGCTCACCGATGGCAGGGGTAAGACTACCCGAGTCCGATTGGGACCCCGGGGTCGCGGGGAACCTGACAAATATTCCACTTGAGTACATGCCCAGTCCACGAAAAATGGGAGAGAAGCCGCGTGAATGATTAATGGCCTTCACTTGAAATTTGGCTGCAACCGTGGAAGGATTAGATAGAGTAAGCATTTCGTCGAAAATATTTTGGAGGAGATTTGGAGAATGTTGTGGCGGAGATTTGTGGTCCCAAAGGTCCAGGAATTCTGACAGGAGGAAAGGAATTGTTGCAGAGGAAAAGGAATAGTTGGCGAAAAGAAAGCACAACCCGACTAAAAACATCGTACGGCAGGTTTGCTGTTACGTCGGGACCGAGTGGGATAGAAATACGGCAGCCAAACGTCAAGTATACGGCGTGCCGTATTTAGGAATACCATATGTTTTAAATACGGCATGCCTATGCAAGGCAATGACCCGATCAGTTTGATCAGGTCCTGGTATGCTGAAAATATGGCATGCCGGAGCACGGTGAATTTCAAACATAGTTAATGAGATAGTGGATGATGCTGATACAGTGGAAATACGACATGCCGAAAATCCGGCATGCCAGGCTCCGGTGTTAATACATTGACGTGATCAGGTACGGGTATGGTAAAAATAAGGAATTCCGAGCTACCGTAAATTTGAATTAGGTTTTTCTGGTTCTGAATCACTAGAAATAGGACATCCCGGATTACGATAATGACAAATAGTCGGGGTCTTGATACGGTGAAAATGCAGTGTGCTGGTGGCATCTGATGGTAAAAGCTTATTTCGTCAAGTTGCTGGCCATGCATAAGGTCAAAAAGAGGCATCGATCATTCTGGCATTTCCCTTACATTAGCGACCAGTCGGCAATATAATGGTATAAATTCTTAACTTATCGATGCCACATTCACCTTACATTCATTAATAATAACTTGAGTAATTATTTCCGTTATTTCTTGAGATACCAGAAAATTTATCTAAAATATATTTTTCCTCTCCGTGCTTGAAATATTAATATTCCTCACCAGGGAATAAAAATAGGCTCCAAAGCGATAGGAAATCTTAAATACTCCGTCTATTCAGAGATATGCGAATCTTCCGCTCAAACAAACGCAGCGCGATCACTGTACAAAATTCCCTCCTTGAGAAAGTAGCATCATTTTTCTTTTCAGTTTCGAACATCTTACTAATTGGAAGTCAATAACCAAACGAAAACGAGTGATAAAGTTAAACGGAATAATATTCTTTGACGTGAACGGGTTCAACGTCATCAAGAAAACAAACATGGAAAACATGAAGGCAATGCTGGGGATGGATATAAAAGTAGTGATATACATATGTATCATACATATCACTACTAGAAGAATATTATTCCGTTTAACGTGTGACCGTATCAGTGGTTTATATGAGTATCTGTTCCCCGGAGTTGAGTCGGATTGCACACGAGCCGTATGCACCGCGGATATTCGTGGATATCAATCTGTGACCGAAATTCAAGACTGTTCGATGACTTTCGTTTGTTCACTTTTTGGCGATGATTTATTCCAGGAGAATATGTTCGAACCAGGTCCTAGGTTTGGTTAACCAATTGAAACGAATAGTGAATCCCCATTTGCATGAGGATAAGATTGTTCACTTAATGATAAATGTTGACGGATTGCAATTGCTCAAATCAAGCTCGAATCAGTTTTAGGCAATTCTTTGTTCGATTCATTTCGAAAACAATATTTACGAACAGTTTTCTATAGCGATACACTTAGCAACAAGTAAGTCAAAGTATGTGGATGAATATCTCGAGGGAGACGTGCATGAGATAAATGGGGTTCAACGCGATGGATTAATGATTGATGACCGAAAATTCGAGATTGTAATTAAATGCTTCGTATGTGATCAGCCAGCTCGGTCTCTCTTAAAAAAAATTAAAAACCACGGAGATTACTGGGCATGTGAGAGGAGAACGAATCGACAAGAGAACCACATATCCTCTGAACAATTCGATGCAGGAGAGGACCGATGATGATTCCGCGAGCAAACAAATCCTGACCATCATAGAGATCCATCTCCTTTGCTCCAATTTGCCGGGGATTATATGAACCCTTTTAGGTGAATGCAGGACGAGCTGTGCTTCTACCAACAATAGAAATTGAAAGAGAATTTCTATCAGACAGAAGTGGGAAAATTGTCATGAAACGTGTCAAATATGAAGGAGTAACGTTTACACATAAATCTGCAAATAATACTGTACTTCTACGAAATAGTACTTTATTACAGATTGACAATATGTACAAAGCCGCGGGTTGAAAGAAGATTTAAATTTCTGCAACAGTTTTGATGTAACTCGGGAGCGATGGATATGCGGATTATTGCTAGAGGACTGTACACACATACAAGTGGACAGACATGTGTCACAAAATGGTGACTCTAGAATTTATTCATGACGATAAATACAAGATGTACAGCATACAGCTCCCCCATATACAATCAGCGTATTTAAATATCTAGTGAATGTTTCCTTCATTACACAATCGAGATTCGACCCTTTGATAGACTCTGACCGAGGCAAGCATGTGCGAGAAAACAAAATGACCGCATGCCACGAGCCACAAGCTCAGTACACTCAGCATTGTAAACCGAACTAGTAAATAACTGAGCTTGATTTTCCATTCGTCCAATTGCCAGTTTGTTTGGAGTGATAAGTGAAAACGTGAAATTTTTTATCTAAACGAAGAACCTTTTTTTTTATTCAGTGTGACGACCTTAATACTGTAGACGATATGTAGGTTATTTTACCAATGTCTTTGTTCTGCAAAATCATAGAAAAATTGTTAGGTTATTTTTAACCATTCATCAACTGATTAATTTTCCATTATTTGTTGAAAAATTGACTTGTGTTTTTTTCAACGAAAAATTCACGTGATGAAGATGTTGTGCGCATTCTCACTCTCAAGTATGTTGCATCGTTCTGTCCGGTAGTTTGAAACAGCTTAGTCCCCGAAAAAAAATTGATATCCTGAAGCCCATAATTTTGTTGCTACCTATCGGAAAACTCTGTGTTAACAGCCTCCTTACCAGTGCATTGGATACCATTCTCTATGACGAATACAAATTGTAATGGATTATTGATTTATATATTTATATACTATTCGATTGTGCGGTGATTCAATGCCACGTACCACGTAACCCATACAGGGTGAGTACTCAAGATGGCGAATAAGTTCATGGCGTGGTGTCGATCAACCAATGGTTCAATCAATCAATGGATCACTCTCTGAAACACGTAATAGTGACCGTATTGTAATGGGAGACTTAAATAATAGAGAAAATGCAACATACGCTGCTTCAGATTCAGAAGGTTTGTCATCGTCATCCAGTGGTCCACGAATCATCACTGTTGGAAAGGCAAAAACATCTTTTGATTCACTTGGTTCTACAAAATTTCGATACCTAAAAAGACGCCACGTAGTATCGCCTGTCTTTTCATCATCAGAAAATGACACCGAATTTCTCCGTAATGATGGAAGAGACAATCTGGATCACGAGAGAAGCAAGACAAGGAAACAGAGGAAGAAGCAAAGAATTGAAAAATCACAATAATTGTTCCTAATCGTTTTCATTCGTTGAATACGTTTGTAGTTTGGTTTTTCATTCGTTCAACTGAAATAATTTTCAAAATGCTGACGGACGGCATGATTTCATGGGTTTCACGGGAATTTCAACATACTACATTGGATATTTCTGATCAAAGCCACTGGACAGCAACGCAATTTTTTTTTTTCTTACATTATGCAGCACCTAGTATTCTACAATTTGTGTTGCCAAAAGCCGAATACCATCATTTTTTGCATTTAGTTTTTGTCATTCGTATTTACTGCAGTGCTAAATGGGCATTCACTGCTTGTAGAAAAGGGAATAAATATCGCAAGAAATTTGTAATTCTCATGCCAATTTATTATAGTTCAGATTCGCAAACTATGAAAATTCACCTTCTTATTCATTTACTGCAGGATTTTTTACACTATCAGGTTCCTTTGATAAAGATATTTGTTTTTTCAGGGAGGAATTTCATCGGTAAATTTAAAAATGTCGTGATCAGTCAAGCAAGGCCATTGGCTCAGATGGATAATCGTTTAAATGTAGATAGAAATTCCAATGAAATGAAACTGAAACAGCGCCACCTTATTGGTAATTGTATTTTCGACAAAGTGGATGCTCGATATAACTGCAATGGCTCTCAGCACTGAAAAATTCACTCGACCAAATACAAGGATATGACTCTGGTGGGTAAAAATCCACACAATGAACTGAACAATGGGAAGATAATGGAGATAAAACTGTTGTTCATCAAGAAGAACTTTGCCACAGATGTGAGTAAAGCTGCTGACATTTATCTTCAAGGTCATTTGGCTCCATCAACCGAAGATGTCTTCACAGTGCCATGCGCATCATCTCGTGGAGGTATTTTGAAAATCAGGGACTTCAAAAGGACTGCCTACACTTGTGATCTCACACATGTAAAAAATAAATGTCTACGAGCAATGATTGACAAACAGTGTTATACCGTATTTCTTCTGCATACTACATAAAATAGGAGTGTTAACTATTAGACTAATTATGGAATATTTTTTTTAATTCTGAAAAAGAAACCAAGATAAAAGTAATCATGAAAGAAAGGTGCCAGCATCAACGAGTGCACGCTCAGGAGATTATGCGCCAAGAGATATTAGAGTAGAGGGGGACAGCCGAGCAGTCTATGTATGGTGTTGGGACAGCAAACACTAGCGGAAGACTGTAAAACGCGAGATCTTCGAAAATTCATTTTTCGGAAATTCATTTTCTCATCATCTTACAAAAACAAAACAAAACTTCGTGTTAGTAGTGGTTGTGTGCATTAGATTTTTGTTCTCGTCTCCGCCATAACTGTATCACGTGATACACTCTTGACGATGGCGACGACCATGTCACATGTTGATCTAGTGAGTGAAACGCAGATGAAAAATATTGATACAAATACGCTAATAATTATTATTTTTTAATCAAGTTTTTGTATAAAATAAAATAAATCATTATAAAGTATGCAAAGTTGAAGTCTATAAAGTTAGGTAAGACCGAAGGGACTTCGTGTCTCATCAAAAAAATCGATTTGGACTAAAAGCATGGAAAAGATGCAAAATTTCGCTGTCGTTGATTATTCCACCGAAAGAACCTCCGATTGGGAACTTGTCAGTGGTTCCGAAGGAATGGATGAAGTTGAACAATGGCAACGTGTCGACTTACTGACCATCTAAAGTAGCAAAGAACCAACTCGTTGAGTGGCAATGTAGTGGGAAATCACCGAACAGTGATTGGTTACATCATACAGGAATGGAAGTTCTCACCTGGGCTGCTAAGTAGTAGATACTGTAAGAGAATTTTTCCTGGGTCAACACGGGTTAACTCCTCCAACTTTTCTGGCTGTCGTTTCTATCGTTCATGATCGGGCGCCAGCCAGTTTTTCTGGAGAACCCGACGAAAACCAGCCGCGAAGGAGTTCGTCGACTCCGCGGAATTTCGGTAATGGGTCTCACAATGCCGAGCCAGCATCAGCATGACACGGTAGAATAGTGCGAGGTTCACCAACGTCTGATTAACTACGGTTACCGACATTAGCTACAGTTGCGGGGTCTATTCCCATCAACTAGTGCCGAGCTCCTAAAACATCCGCTCGACACCAGCACTCAACGCAGACTGCCTCGAGATCTCCCAGGGCTGTCACCCCCTAATCTGAACCTCTCGGCGTCTGTGGGTCATCCGTTACCCCACAGCCACCAATCAGCTCGACGGAATCACGAGGGCACTAGTCCTTTCACCTAGCCGTTGGTCCCTGGTCTAAATCGACGGCGCCCTTTGGAATCGGCCCTGGACTCCCTAACACAGCTTTCCAAAATAGGTGACAGCCATCGTCAGCGTCATCATAGTGTTCCGAAACATGGTCTCACCCTACCACGTTTCTTTCCACTACATGATTGGTCTCACTCACTTTCGGAGCGGCCTGATTGGGCGTCGTCCGATGGCCGATTTCTCTATCGCTCCGCTCTTTCAGCCGGCGTTAGATATCGTTAGATATCGCTTCCTACTGCTAGGGACCTTTTCTAGTAATATTCTTTAGTAACGAGGAAATCTCGTTACAATACACAACTAACTGTTTTTCAATCCTTAATGATTTCCCTCCGGCGTTACTATATAGACAATTTCATGTCCGCTGAACGGAGGTGTGGCAGTGCGCGAACTCAGCGTGAGAAACTGAATTCCTCAGAAATGGAAAATACACCACGTAGCTCGGTACAGGTAATGTCTAGAAAAGCTGCAAGAGATTCGATGAAGGCGAAAGAAAGCTCAGATTCAAGTGAAAAAAGCCGTAACCAATTTCGAAACAGAAAAAAAAAGATGAAAGGGTTCCAACATCAGAGAACAAAATTGTCCAGGTTATCAACGATACCAGAATCCAGTGGCAGTAAAGACGAAAGTCCTCCGAGGCGACTGATACATATGAAGAATACGTTGTTTGACGATATCGACCAGTTCTCAAAACAGCTTAATTCTGCAGAAGTCAGTGACGGAAATAAAGCATACGGAATTGTTTCAAATATTTAAGGGAGTCCAGAGAGTGTTAGTGGACAAAGAACGCCGCTATCAAGTGAGTATCATTAGAAAATCTTTACCAACTATTTGTAATGTACATTTATTCTTCACTGTTGTAGTGAAATTATCAATATAATCCTTTGAAGCAAGAGTCACCCGTCGGGAGTCATTGGTGATACGAAATCCACAGAATAGTCAATTGAGGGCCCGTAATCATCCATCAAGATCGGAGCCAATACGTAATCGTTTATTCAATTCTCCTTCTGTTTGTCTCAAAATATTTAATAACTGAACAAAATTCCAATGTTAATGTTCGTCTTTTCTGAAATAATAGGTAAACCACAGAAAAGCCACGGGGTCGCGGGTAAATTAGAGGATCTTAAGAAAAAAATTACAGATCCTGCTATAGCTATTTATCTATCCATCTTAACGAACCTATTTCCGTTGAGAATAATTGTAAATATTCATCACAATGATATTTTTTTTCCAATTTTTAGAAGCACTTGCAGACTATTTTGACGTGAAACTCAACATTCTGAGAAAGGAAATGATGAATCAAATCGTCAGAAGTTAATGCAGTCGATCATATGACTTCGACCGTAAAATGGAAGACTTCGGCGCAATTGCTATATCGGGAAACTCGGATGGAAGCTCCCATACCAAACCCACGAGAGAGATTTGGAAAACGAAATTTCCGATAAAAGCAATCCAGGATTTTGAACACTTTGAAAAACTAATGGACCGTTCAGAATGACCTAACGAACAGAAGCAGATGGAAGCTTCAGAAAAGCAAGTGGCACTGATAATTACTTTGTTAAAATAAGTTCATCCGATTTTTTTCTCCACTTTATTTTAATATTTAAAACATTATTCTACAGAGAGCTTTGATGAGGATGATGACTTCTGTTTGTCAAACGCATATCAAATGTGCTTCTGAAATTATTGGCAAATTCCTCCAACCTGCAATGCAATTGTGCTATACTGGAGCAGGTAGAGTCACAAAAGGCCAGGGAAAACGAGCATTCAATGAAACAATTTTTTAGGCATGCATGGAAGGTAATTTAATCATTTGCGTTTAGTAATATAAAATATAAAATTGCGTTGTGACTGCTTTACAGCGACTGTTCCTGAAAAGTGTCCCAATCCAACGACTACCCTATTAACAGCTACTAGTAATTATGTGGCACAGATCGCTAGTCGATGTAAAGATAAGTGTAATAATGAATAATTTTTATATGTCTGAAATTTCGTATTTTTCATGCATGTAACTTCATTAGTTGAAAGCAAAAAATGTTTAATGTTTGAAAAAAAAGAAAATTAATAACTTGTTATTATTATTATTTTTAAGCCAATATGGCACAGAA
>NW_011887853.1:258253-266641 GCF_000806365.1 Fopius arisanus
TAAATACGAGGTCATAACAAGGGCCATGTCGAGGAAAAATTTTCCAGCCTGCATCATTGACTGGACGAAAAGCATGTTGGAGAGCAGGAAAATAACTGCCACACACAACGGCTCACACGTAGAAGGGCACCCGACCAAGGGTTGTCCACAGGGTGGAGTCCTGTCTCCACTCCTGTGGAGCCTAGTTGTCGATGACCTTCTAGAGAAATTGAGAGAAGAGAACTTTCTGGTGAACGGCTATGCTGACGACATAACCTTTGTCGCCAGGGTCAACTTACTCGAAACTCTAAGAGACAGACAAATCCGTGCTGTGAGAATACGGGAGGAATGGTGTAAAGAAACGAAACTAACAGTTAATCCTGGAAAGACGTCTGCCATGATCTTCACCAGAAAATATAAAGTGGTCACTCCACGACCAATTAAAATTGCAGGAGTGGACATCGCTTACGCTAGTTCAGTGAAGTACCTTAGAGTAACTCTGGACACCAAGCTGCACTGGAAACAACACATAGCAACACAGATGGGCAAAACATATGCCTCACTCTGGGCTTGCAAAAGAGCCATAGGAAGGACGTGGGGTTTCAACCCCAAAATCAGCCTATGGCTATACAAGATGGTACTACTGCCAAGGCTTATGTACGCTGCTGTGATATGGTGGCCCAGGGTAAGGAAGGTTGCGACTAAGAACCGGTTGAAAGCACTCCAGGGAAAGCATTCCTCAGGGCTGCAACTGGGGCAATGAAAACCACACCGACCGAAGCCTTGGAAGTGGCAATGAACACGCCACCACTTGATGTAGCGGTACTGTACAAGGCAGAGGCAACCGCCTATAGGCTGAGATGCCAGGGGGAATGGAATCAGTCGAGTGCCGCACATGCCAAGCTCGATATACTGAAGAGGAGCCCCCTGAACATAGATCAGGATAGAACAACCAGGAGGTATCTGATCAGGAAGGGTTTCAAGACCTATATACCTGACAGAGAGGACTGGGAAATGGTAAAACAATCCCCAGGTGGCAATATAATACACTGGTACACGGATGGCTCGAGCCGTGGACACCAATACGGTGCAGGGTTATACGGGCCAAAAGAAAACCACAGAGAGAGCTGGTCCATTGGATCCCTGGCCACTGTTTTTCAGGCAGAAATCCTTGCAATTAAAAACAGCATAGAGCTTCTCCTATCAAAACCGACCTCAAGAAAACATATATATGTCTGATCGGACAACAAAGCTGCCATTAAAGCCCTAAAGAATCCAAGCACCGAATCGAAGCTGGCCTGGGAGACGATGGCAGCTATAGGAGCACTAGGGGCAACCAATAAAATAACTTGGCGTGGGTACCGGGCCACAAAGGGATAAAAGGAAACGAGATAGCGGACCAACTGGCATGGGGCGACCAGGTCATGACAGTGGGAGTCTCTTTCGCTACCGGAACGTCTCAAATTAAAAACAAACTCCGGAACGAACACCAAGGGCGATGGAAGCCGATCACAACCTGCAGAAAATCCAAAGCCCTCATGCAACAAGGAAAGGGCAGAAAAGCTACTCAGCATGAAAAGAGAGGAACTGAGCACCACAATCAGGCTCCTCACTGGACATGGTAGGTTTAGGGTACACTGCAAAAACATGGGCATCGAAAGCGATGCCCGCTGCAGATTATGCCTCGAGGTAGACGAGGACAGCCTGCATATACTTTGTAGTTGCCCTGCACTGGCTACAACAAGGCTAAATTGCTGGGGAACCGCCTTCCCTAGCATCAGCTACGTAGCGGACCTAGACGCCGGGAATCTACTAAAACTGGTGAGAAAAGCTGGCCTAGAATCATAGGGATCAGTAGGAGAACGGAGCCACAATAGCCCAGTAGGTGTTCGGTGGCAAGAGGGCAGCAAATGCCTATCCGTACTTTAACCATAACCATAACCATACACTATATCGAAGCAAACACGATTAACAAAATTTACTATTTACCCTGTAAATTTTGTTAATCATGGCTTGTTTTAGACTCAACTATCAAACCGGTTTCAAGGTTGGCTTTGCAGGCTTGAAAAGGTGTGATCATTTCATAGCCTTATGCAGGGCTGATAAAGTCTAGTCATTGTGAGGAGAGTTTCGTTCGAAGTGGTCACTAAGTAGTAGTCTCTTTGGACACGCGGTGTCGCCACAAAGTTTACATAATAGCCCCCCAAAAAGGACCCCTCTCGACGCCCCTGGTCCCCATGATTCGTCATAAAGTTTTAGCACACAGAGAGTCACTGGGTGGGTTGATGACATTGTAAGACATTTTTTAGGATAGGGTGGGAGTGACCTCTTCGAACGAAACTCTCCTCATAATTACGATCGTCCAATTATGAGTCGTGATCTTTAGAGCTCAATTACCCCCAATGCCTTGATTATTCCAATAGTCATTCATCTATTCATTTGGTGATTCATTTACTTATTCTTTGTTTATTACCTTTATTTTTCAATACAACTCTTGAACAAAGAACAACTTATCGTCTAATGTCAAAAACGAAGCACTTAACAACTAGTTGGCCGCACTAACTCTCAAAACTACTTTTGCGAATTTGTACCGGCTTTGAACGATTGGTCGCTTATAAAATCAATTAAAAACACCCGAGGATTCCGACCATGCAGCTAATTTCTTAATCATGCTACACTCCACCCCTTGCTTGCGAGCTGCAGACGTTGCCGCATAGCGTACGCTGTGAGAAGCGAAGGCATTCAGACCGCAGTCTGCTAAAAAATACCTAATCCAACGACTGATGGTATCTTGTGATGCTGGCCTAAAGGCCTTTCTCGTCCTGATAAACAATGCGTCTTCATTTCCGCGCAGACTTGCTGTAACCCTCAAGTACTGATCTAGAGTTGTAATTGCACACTCGTTGAGGCTCCCCGGCCTCGAAGACTTAATCTTGTAAGGGATCAATATTTCATATCTATCCTGCAATTTCCGAATCTGACTAATCCTTATAAAAAAAAATATAGTTTGGTTTCTGTGGGCTATGACGGGGGCTAATAGTACTGCTAGTTTTCCAGTTAACTGAGCGAGACTCAAACTTGACAGGGGAAACATATTTTCTAATCTCTTGATTACCGGGTCAAGGTCATAGATCTCCTCATACCTGGGTTTGGCCGGTCTAGCATTGAAAATACCTTTCATTAAGCGACATAACAGAGCACTTTTTGCAATCGACTCACTACATGTCAGAGATAGTGCTGATCGGTGAGTATTCCCAGAACTGTATGATAACCCTTTTTCATGCTGACTAGTGGGCCAATCCAGGCTTAAATATATCACTTTCAGATTTACTTCCATCAAAGCGTCATCATTATTTTATGGATTTACTAATGCGAAATATCTCTCTCGTTCTAGCCGCTTGGAATAGCACCAGCCATATTGAACGGCCGGACGAGCAGCATTAGTCGATCCTAGGAAAGTAGAAAATTTCCTAATCGACAATTTTTGTACTGACCGTAAATTACTAATCATACTCAACGACTTCTGTTTTTTATAGTCTGGCAATTGAAGAGAGATGTCTTCTGGAATAAATCCTAGAAATTTACACTTAGTTTAGGGGTTCAAACTGCTCTTGTCTCTATTGATAATAATACCCACGGATTCCAAAAGCTCGGCCGTTTTTGATGGATTCTCCTCGCACTGGTCCTTAACTTGTCCCAAGCACAGCCAATCGTCTAAATTGACTACCGACAGCATGCCCTGACATCTCAACTGACCTGCAAGAGGCTTTAAAATCTTCGTAAATATCCAGGTGGCAATATTGAGTCCAAAGGGCATACAGCCATATTCGAATAACTGATCTCTCCACGCAAATCTCAAAAATTTTCTGAGTGATTCATGAATTGGAATCAAGAAATAAGCATCTTGTAAATAGATAGTCCCCATAAAACAATTCCTGGGCATGTGCTTCATGGCCGTTCTCACATCCACCATCTTAAAATGGTCAGTTGAAATAAATTTGTTTAATTCTTTCCAATTTAGCACAAATCTCAGCTCTCCATTTGCCTTTGGCATTACGAAATAATTAGATAGGAATTGATTCGTTTCTGGTTGGCATCCCCGAATGGCCCCTAAGGTTATTAAATTGCCAATTGATTCTTGTACTGATTTGATCTCTTACTGACGAATCAACTTTTTTGGCAAGGGACGCTGCACGGGACATTTTTTAAAAGGAATTTTGTAACTGTTAACAGTATCTAGGACAAGGGGATCAGACGTGGGCCTAAGCTTGAGAGAATTTTTGCAATCGTCCGGCAATACTACCTACAAAAGTCACTTGGTTTCTGCTAGAGGAAGGAATTGCCCCTTCTGTTGTCCTGGAGGAGCTTTCGACTCGAATGACATCTGGCTGAAGGATGGCTTGAAGAATCCCATCTTCCTGCTGCCGACTGTGATGGATTCGAAGGCGGGCGCTTCCAGTTTAAAGAACCTGGCTTGAGTGGATTTCTTCCCGGTGTAGGGATCCTGAGGGTAGAGCCCATTTTTTCAGCTACCTGCATGCCTTTGATTCTCCTCGTCAAGTCAGCACCGAAGAGAAACTCATCCGAAGTAGACTCTTGCAACAGAGCCTTGTATTTCTCTTCAACACCATGGTAATGGTGAGCCTTACTGGTTCTCGAGAGTTGAAACATCAACTCTTACAAGAACTGACTTGAATCGCACAGATATTCAGTCAACTGATATCTGTCAATGCCCTCCTCTGGATCTTCATTGAAGATTGAAGTTAAGGCAGTACCCAAGGAAATTAAAGCTCGACCACACAAATCCTGATGGTCTGCTAGGAGCTTGTCGCTAGTTTCGAGAGTCTTATTCAAAAAGCTTGCAACCTGAGGGTTCAACTGAGGAGCTTGAAGACGACGATTTCTTTGATGTGGCTACCTGTCGAACAATTTTTTTTTCATGGGTTTTGCAATTCGCTCTGTCAATACCTGACTCCAGAAATCCACCATTTCTGAATTCAAGGTGAATACTCCTTCTTTCCTTGAGTCTGCTCCTAGCCCGGAAGGGATTCTTCTGTCCAATTTTGAATATGTATTCTCTTTATTGCTGGAGGCCTCATCAATGATCATGGGCGTTTCATTTCCTACGACGGTGTCATTAATCTCCTCAGAAAGATCTTTATCTTGTGGGGGGGGGGGGGGGATTAGAAATATCAGCTTCTTTTTCTGAAAGACAGCAAGAAACCAACACTAGGTCATTTTTATTTACTAAACGACTCTAGATATTGCACAGCTATTACTCTATGATTTCCTGTTATGCCCGCCATATTGTGGCACTCACCAGATGAGCCGTGGTGGTTGCTGTCGTCTGAGCTTTCGCCTATCAAGGCCTCATCCACCAGTTTTTGGTATTTTGCGACTTTTCGTTGCAAAATATCCATCTCCTCCTTCGTGAGGGACTAACGTTTCCGCATAATCTAATTATTGAGCCGAAATGAAGGTAAGAAAATTATTAATATCAGCTGATACAAGAGAACGTGGCGTACTCGGTACAAAGAACGTTATGACGAATCATGGTGACCAGAGGCGCCGAGAGGGGTCCAAAGGGACTACTACTTAGTGATCTGCAGAACAAAACACGACTCATAATTCCATTCTTTCTTGCATTTCATCCGATCTCATCGCATACGACGCGCTCACCAGCTCGCATTTTTTGCTATATTAGAATCTCCCCGTTTCCGTTTTGTACCGCGTGTACCGCATGTCAGCTAGCCTTGCCTTTTCCCTTGGAACGAATGCCAAGAGTATTATTTTTTGCATTAATATATTTGTATTGTTATTTTACCAGTTACTGATTCTCAACAGATTCGTGATCTAGTCGACTTTCACCCGACGGGAAGCCACTTTCAATGTCGAAAGCTTTGTGTGAAGTGAGAGAGAAGTATTTTCTGTCA
This sequence comes from Fopius arisanus, assembly GCF_000806365.1. NCBI lineage: Eukaryota > Metazoa > Arthropoda > Insecta > Hymenoptera > Braconidae > Fopius > Fopius arisanus. The sequence goes on from NW_011887853.1 coordinate 264,166, forward strand.
TACCTATATGGAACGTTCAATTTTACTCCCAAAATGACGAGAAGAAAGTGGCCTATTCTACGCTCAGATTTCTGTTATTTCGGAGGATCGTCGGGATGATATAAGCCACAGTTCTCCCGTCATTCACGAAGGAAAATCGAACTTTTCCATATAGTGATGACGGAAAAAACAATTTGCACCCAGGAAGAGTAACAGACGATCAAACCCGCGTGTCTATCATTCTCGGTTTCGCCTCGGGTCGATAATACACACGCGGGTTAGAATGCCCGGCTTGCCTCTCTTGGAGCACAATATACTATTGATTCGATTTTATTGTGTTGATTTTCAAACTGAAATTAGGCGCAACTGCGCTTCTTTTTTGTAATCGGACTTTTTTGCATTTGGAAAATGATTCGCCTTGAATATGGCCGTAGACGGAGCCACAATTCAATCTTCTTGCCACCGGAAGTGATACAGTAATTTATGCACATGGCTGATATCTATGGATATTAGCAAAGAAGTAAGGATAAATATTAGGGGCCTCACCCCCGATTTGCTTGAAATTTCCTAGAGTCAGTTATCCATACTCCCTTATGGTTCTCCTAAGTTTTCGCGTGTCGGAAACGCATACAATGCGAGATATTAATTATTTTATAATAATATTCTTTAATGTCGCTTACCCTGTATGTACATCGTCGGTGTGTCCTATGGCTTGGTCACGTTCATTTCTGTTTTTGGAAGGCTGTACTGTATCCATGTGGCTATATGCCATATACTAGGTTTCCCCCCAGCAAGTTTATTACCTGAGGGATCATCTCTACTGTTCTCCGCCTTTCCTCTTAAAGGCAATAATATTAAATTATTTGAATACATTCTAGAGATTTGCATTTACGTACAGACACTTTAGTTTCGATTCTCCCTTTTCAGAAGAATCTACTTATCCACCATCTCCCATAAAGGGAGTGCAATAGGTCTTATGGTGGAAAAACATCACATTGTAGTGTTATAGACCCGAGCGGTTGGGTTCGATGATAGGGATAGATCACTTGTAGATAATTAGAAATGAATATCTCTCAGGGAGATTCAACTTTTTAACGATTAAACGATTTATTCAATAAATATAGTCTTTGATTAATGCCGTAAATATCAGGCAAAGTGACGAATAATCGGATTACTAATTGTCTGTGTCTGACAACCTGACTAACTGACCCAGTGGCAACGAACTCACGAGCTTATATTTAATCGTGGATTCGATTGCAACAAGTGTTTTATCTTTGTTTTACACCTGGAAAGACATCGGGTGACGTCCCAGGTGTACGTAAAGGCCATAGCCGTTGATGGGGCGAAGTGCTGACACTGCACCCCAGTGATCCACATTATGACGAATATATGCGGACTTAATCCACAAATATTCGGGATAGTTTATATTACAACATTGACATTCTTTGATTCGATTTTACATGTTTTGGATAATATGTGCCACTTCGCGTGTCGTCATATTATCCAGGTCAATGAAAAATTACCTAATACTATTTCTTAATTTAATGGTATTTCTGGGGCATAACATCCCTCCCTGCCAGGGAAGAAAATTTCTACTCTTAGGAATTTTCTATTCAACCCGAAATACTGATCCAGTACAAATAATACAATGTTAATGTCTTTACAATTTACATAAGATGGTAAAAGAATCTCTGGACTAAAATGTTAAAGTTTCTCCTGCCGATGTAGGGTCGACCTTAGCCCTGCGGTTTTCGACACCAGCAGTAAAGGGCTAACCCTAGGACAACTGCTAGTATCACCATTACTCCGGTAAATATTGATGAAGGGTGTGTGAAGAATTCTCGATAGTCAAAGTTGTTCTGCACCGTTTCCAGGTTTTCCTTCTCCGCTTGCAACTGAACTTGAAGCCCTTCCAGTTCCTTGATGTTCTCAACAACGTTCGGTAACTGGATGTCACTTATGCTCCAGTTTTGTTTGTTTAGTCTAGCGATCATGGTGTCATCCAATGTCAAATTTAATTTCGGATGAACATGGGTATTGATGGGTATTTCATGTGGTTTCCGACCTCTGATAGTGAAATCCGAGGCGACTATCTCACAAAAATTATCAACTCTTAAAATCCCCGAATCTTCTAAGACATCTCTAACTTCTTTGTCACCACAATTTGCTACTATTCCTTCAGGCTCTGGAGCTATGTAAAACCATATGTTGTCTTTCCTCATTTTAACTAGAGTGAGCCCTTGAAGGTTCACGTGCTTCGCTTTACAGGTACAAGGCATTTTTTCTGGACTCATGTACATTTGTACTTCACATGGACTGTTTTTTCCTATTTTTTGAATAGGAAGAGTCTCAGTGCATAGATATTGTCCACTTATTTGTTTGCAGTTTTTGAATTGTTCACCGGTCATTGGCACGAACTGTCGCGTTGGCCCGTGTATAACCAGAAATTCATTCGTCACCTCCAAGTATGAGTGATATTCGTTCGTTGTCCGAACCG
>NW_011887853.1:273811-281680 GCF_000806365.1 Fopius arisanus
GTTCAATGCTCCGGATATTATCTCGTTCTTATCTTGAAGTGATAGACAGTGGTTGATCAGGCCTCCGTCTTCCCAAAATTGCGCAGCCACCAAAATGTTATAGACCCGAGCGGTTGGGTTCGATGATAGGGATAGATCACTTGTAGATAATTAGAAATGAATATCTCTCAGGGAGATTCAACTTTTCAACGATTAAACGATTTATTCAATAAATATAGTCTTTGATTAATGCCGTAAATATCAGGCAAAGTGACGAATAATCGGATTACTAATTGTCTGTGTCTGACAACCTGACTAACTGACCCAGTGGCAACGAACTCACGAGCTTATATTTCATCGTGGATTCGATTGCAACAAGTGTTTTATCTTTGTTTTACACCTGGAAAGACATCGGATGACGTCCCAGGTGTACGTAAAGGCCATAGCCGTTGATGGGGCGAAGTGCTGACACTGCACCCCAGTGATCCACATTATGACGAATATATGTGGACTTAAACCACAAATATTCGGGATAGTTTATATTACAACATTGACATTCTTTGATTCGATTTTACATGTTTTGGATAATATGTGCCACTTCGCGTGTCGTCATATTATCCAGGTCAATGAGAAATTACCTAATACTATTGCTTAATTTAATGGTATTTCTGGGGCATAACAGTAGTACAATTAAGACAACGGACAACACTTAGATGTGGATAATGAATTCTAATCGGCTTTTTGGGTAATGGGCTTGGGAGGTAATGCTTTGCCACCATTCTAAAAAATTCATCAAACCTTCCTTCGTATTCTACCGCTCGTCTGAACGGTTCTGCTGTTATTGTGATAGGACGTTTAGGATCTCATTGCTACCCATTTCATATTCTAGAGGTTTTGGAGGAGTTGTGGGAATTATTAGGTGAATGAAGTGGTAAAGGTTAGGAGTCGGTGGAAATTTTTCATTGTTTCTCCAATTGATGTGTCAGATAGCCGAGTCCTTCAGTCCTCATAGTCTTTTTTTGCATGAGAGGATCTCAAGCCACTTCAACCACTAATTTTGTGAATGGCTCCCTTTGAAGAATTAAATTTCTCTGATGTGAAAATACTCTTTATATAAATTTGGTTTCAATTTTGTAATAATTATGTTTCAGAATTCTTCATTAATATTACTTTGGAAGTTGGTTTTGCCACCTCGAGTGATTTTCAAATACTGTCGTGAAACCGGTGAAATTCTCGCCATTGAATTTATTTCATTTTACAATTTTCTGCTTAGAATTTCTTGATATTTCCAACTAGTTACAATGGAGTTTCGCGATTCACTTATTTTACAATAATTAATTAACTTTGACTTTTTTTTTCAATTAATTAATTAATTATTTTTCCAAATGAATAGACTTCAGAAAATTGTTTGACTGATTTCAACCAGATGACAGTAGCTCTTGTAAATTCAGAATTAGGTTGTTGTCGTGTAAACCCGTTTTTCGACAGACTTTTTTTTATAATTTTTACTGCAGATAGATCTTAAAATTCGCTTGAAAATGAAGTCAACAAAAAACCAATTGTCAGTTTCTGAGTTGAGATATGATTTCTTGAATTAACATGGGTTCAAATGCCTTTCACCGTTTTTATAAAAAAAAAAAACACCACTCCACACAGAATGTAGAAATTTTGATCACCAATATACTGAAAAAAAAGAAAGTGATCGTTAGTTTTGTAGTAGAGCAATAAATTCTGAAAGTAGCATTGTTTCTCCCAGTGGGCGGAGCGCATGGGTATGGTGCGCGCGACCGGGCAACGGCGCTCGAGTGGCGCGAATCTATTTGGAATAGTCAAGAAAGGATTCATGAATAAAAAATGCAGTAATTAATTCATATATTGTATTGACTTTGAATAAACACTGGAATTGAACCACAATTAAGAATAGAATAATAGAATAATGAAAATTTATTTCTTCTTAGAATCATGACTGTTGAAGAAAGAAATTATTTTATCAATAATTTTTTTATTTTTGATAACGCGTGGTTGGTTCATCTCATCTCGTTCTGCTAATAATTGCATTAATGCTCCTTTTCGCTTACTCGCTTCCGATAACATATCACATGAAATACCTGCATTTGTATTTTTTTTTAACATGCCCTCAGAAACATTGCTCTACAAAGTCATTAGTACAGGTAATAATGTCAATGCATTTTCGTTCGTAACTCTCTAATGACACACTCCAAGTACGACTTTTTGTACAGCAATAATTGTTCATTAGATACGAATTTTTCAGACAATTTTTGCAGAATTTCAACATCGAATAACGCTTCATGAAAAATTCCAGTGATTTCCAGTAAATCTTCGGCTAATTTCCCCAACTTCATCATGCCAGGAGGCTTCTTTTCTGGGAACTTTTTCCTTAATATTGCTAGAGAATCAGTGAACCCAAAAATATTTCTGAAATTAGAAATTTAATAAGAAGTTAGAAAGTTTCTAATGATGGCTGGAATCAAATTCCTGGTGTCGAATGGAGCATTAGGAGCAACCAAAATACACGGCTTTCGAAGCAATTTCAAAAAATCATTGAATGCGACGAGAGCATCACTCAGTGGACTAGATATTACTGCATTATTATTGTAATATTGCTTCCCTCGTTTCTCAGTTAATCTGTAACTTCTCATGCATTACGATTGATTTTCTTCCTGGGTGTTACGTAAATATTGAATGAAGTATCATTCGATTTAGCTGCTACGTGGAGAATTTCACAAGTCTTATCTAATCCTGATCGTTCGATATCAAAATATATAATAACAAAATCATGTGAACCGGAGAAGATACGTTGGGCAGTTCGAAGTTCTTCTAAACAATCTGCATCGAGAGGCCAATAATTGGATTGATCCGAATCAATCGTCAGTCCACAGTTTCACTGATATTTTATTTCCTCTCTTGATTCCGTTTTCTTTCGTAGTTGATCTCTTTGCTGAGCTAGGAAATTTCTTCGGGCCTTGGCTGCTCTGGTCTTCACTCTTTTAGCCCTTTGATACCTAAACTTGTCTTTCCTTTCACAAAATTTTTCCATATGTTTACTAGGTGAAATATGTAACTTATTGGTGACAGTGACCAAATGCATGTCCCCATCATTTTTATTACAGACGGTGGTTGCAAATCGGAAATCACCTGACTCAGTTCTGCTGTAACATCGATTGTTAGGAGCTTTATGGGACATCATCGCTTTCACATTTTCATTTCCTTGACTCGAAGCAGCCATAGCAAATTTGCTGGAATTCTTCGAATATTTTGCGAATAAAGTTAGCAACGCTTCATGTAATTCAGGATCTTTCAGGAGAATTGTTCATTTTTCCTCCTTCTGAGGGTTGACATGCGAGCACCACAGTCCACAATTCTCGTTGCGACATGATTAGGAATGACAAGAAGTGTAGCAGCCAGTTCAGCTGGTTTGCCTTCTTGCACAGCGTAGTCAACACACTTTTTTGGATGTGGGATGCTGTTTTTGTCTCTTAACTCTTTGAAATGTTTTGATAATTCATACAAATCACTTACAAAATTTTTACGTAGATGGTTTCTTATAAGATAGCTTGAACATTTGTAAATTAGTACCACGACGTACACTGGCAATCGTTGAGCTCTCTTCATCCCCTATAATCACCCTAGGTTGAAGTCCAACTTCTTTCAAAATTTGACTTTTATTTACTAACTGGGCCGCAACATCAGCCTCCATTGCCTTGGCACTGCCCCCAAAATTTCTACGACAATCGTGACCGTCCTTGTTCAGACCAATGTTACAGAGGTTGCACTTACGATTTCTTGTTACAAAATCCAGAATTTTTCCACTCAGGAAAACCAATGATGCCGCCGTATCCATTCAAACTGTCGTATTTCCTACCTGTTCCTCGAGCGGACCATCTCATATCATAAGAAATGATAATATTAATGATACTTCCTAGAGCAGTATCAAATCCATTTTGAGGATTATTAGAGGATCCAGGATTATCAGGAGTTTCCGAAAGAGATGTTTTGAAAGGGTAAATTTCTTTACAAATGTCTGGACGCCTGTGAACAGGAGGAAAAGGAGGGAAGAAATCGTATCGTTCATTTTATTGAAAATAACTCATTCTTCCAATTTTATAATCCCTTATAATATTGTACAAAAGTATCGATTAATTTATAGCTAGAGACGAATAAACTCTATCAAAAAATCCCAAATTAGCGCTATACAAATAAAAAATAGAAATAAAAAATCGATTGTTCATACTCAAAATCAATTATAAAATAGTATAGATTGATTTTGGAAAAAAAATTACACTGCTAGTAATATATTTTTTAAATTAACTATATGGACAGTTGAATCTGAAATTGATTGCGAATTTTTAACATGGAAAATTGAAGTGAAATTACAACAGAATTTGCAATAAATATCTAACAGTTTATACCCAATTTCAGGAAAAATTGACTCGAGGTTTGAGAATACATAATCAATTAAGAAAGGTACGAATGAATTAGTGATGTAGTAAAAATGATAAAACACTAGTAATTATCAATATTACAACATAAAGCGTGCTGATGAGAATTGTGGGTATTATGTATTTTTGCAGTGGGTACACGGAGAGAAATATTCAGTAAACTTTAACAGAAAAGAAACGTAAAAATTACGTTTCGAAACGTATTCCGCGAGCGAACTCAAATTCAAGAAAAAGTCCGAGTCACTAAAGAAATTTTCCATTTGCGCCACGTAAATTTTACGGAGAGTTCCGTAAAAATGACTCATCCCTTCGCTGACGCAGAAGACGCTCCCCCGTCCCCGAATTTTACGAACAGGATCCGTAATTTTTACGAACCCTGAATTTTTTTTTAACCAACAACATACATTTTCCAGCTTTAATTTTTTCATTTACTTTAATATAAATCAGAAAACGTGGTCTACAAAAAACAAATAGTGAACAAGAAGTTAGATAAGACCCTCATGACCGACATTTTCCTCACTGAAAACTGAACATTTCACGATTTTTTCTAAACGAAGTAATTAGGATGATCAATTAATAATTATTACAGTCGTGCGCTAAAACAGGTGGGTGTTTGAGGTTAGGTGTGGTAGAAGGGAATGTTAGGCAAGGCCGATTATGGAGTAACGTCTTGGGTTATCTTGTATTGAAATGTTAAATAATTATAATGGTATTTACAATTCCGCACTCGATCCTTCTGTTACGGTTTTTTAAAAATTATTTGGGCACACAGTTTTAACAACACGGCACAGCGTGACTTCCCTCTGTTGGGCGGTTTCGGTGAGACCGGATTTACCCGAAAATGTACGATAACCGACGAAGTAGGTATAGTGAAAATTTACGGATCCGGTTCCGTAAAAATTACGCATCTGTTACACAAAAAGTCTTGAACTTTCAAGACTTTCTATGTTCTGATCAAGAATAATTCATGAAATATTGGTTAAATTTCACTAGTTCCGGAAAAATTACGTAACTTCTTCGTATTTTTTCGGTGGCAAACCAGAAAAATCCCTCACAGTTTCAGAATCATTCCCGTCCATCCCTACAAAAACTACCAGAGAATGAGTCTCGCTTACGGATTACGTGAAAAGTTCCGTAATTTTTACTAAATATTTCTCTCCCTGTACAATTGTCATTTTGTCGCACTTCTTGCATTCGATGGCGACGATAGAGTTTAACGCCATTCGCTTTTCACTCTCAATATTTCCCAATGAAAGTATTTCTGCGCGGTGACAGCATTTTAAATATTCACCAAGGATTGGCACATCCACAATTCTTCTACCTGTACAAGCACTCGATTTCGTAACACGCTCTTGAACTTCTTTTCTATCGTTTTTCACGATTCATGTTCTCATAAAATGTCTGCCGTTTCTTAAGCATATTTGCGTTCACAAATCTCCCCTTATACTTCAATTGGTTCGACATTTCTGTTAATTGTCCTCTCCTACTCGATAACAATAAATTAGGTGCCTTAATCTGCCAGGTTAGGCGTCACAGGTGCACATAAATACATTGAGTGAGAAAGAGAGAGACATGAAAACAGAAACACGCTACGCGCGGTCGCTACGGTTGGCACCATTTGGCGTTAGCTGTGCGTACATGTATCCATGAATGGTAGATTCTTGTGTGCGTGAGTCGAGTGGAACTGTACACCCGCAAAAGTTTATATTCTAACCCGTATTCTCCGCTTAGCGGAAGATCCGCCCGGAGCGTAGTAAATGTTAAGCCTGACTCTCTCGCGACAACAACCCTAATGGGACTTCATTCTAGTTTTTTATTCATTGTATCGAGACATTTTAATTAATTAAAAATAAGTATCCGCCAATTCCATATTTTATTTTTATTTCCTATTCTATCGCATTTACAACCCCCTGCATCTTGGTGATTATTTAAATCTCTACGTGACGAGCCGCTGGAATCAGAGAAGCTGGAAGTGGAGATGGATCTACCGTGAACTGAAATATATTTCGTCTTTATTATTTATGAACCATCCCTAGTAGATTATTCACACCCTCCCCCCCATTTTTTTCTTTTCACAAGCCCTCCCATAAATTGTATTATTTTTTTCCAATAATTAAATTCATGAAGCTTGACTTGAGAAGAATTATTCAAGAATAATTTTCTAATCAAGGTCACACGATATTTACGGCATTTGCAGTGAATAAGTACGGTTGTTATTAATAGTAGAAGTACGGCTGCTGTCCTATGGTTAATAGACACTCAGTTTTGTAATTTACTGATCAGTAATATTATTACCAACGTCTATTAATTTGCTTACTACTCTTTCACTCATTTTCCAATAATTATGAAAATACCGGTTTGAAAAATGGAAGAAATGTATGTAGAATCTGGAAATGCGAAGAAGGGTATCATATTTTCGGAGTTGAAATTACTTGATTTCCCTATTCTAGAAAAAAATCATGAATTTTTATTACAATAAAAAAGGAAATTAATACAAATACAAATACAATTCTTATTCGAAAATAAGTATGCAATTGAGGCCCGAGTGGACTGTCTATCGGACGTCGACTTTTTTTTTAATCTGATCTTTTGAAACTAAAATACATTAAAATTTGTGATCAATTTTGTGTTGTGGAAGCAGTTGAATGGTCATGAAAAAAATAATTTAAAAAAAAGAGGAAAAATTATTGAAGGGCGCTAAAGATCGATAGTATTTAAAAGGGATTTACCAAGTTTGCTGAAAAATAATGAAAAATATGTAGCCCACTATTGCATCTAGCTGTCACTCAATTTTCTGAAGAGCAATGGTAAGCTGCATAACTTTTATTATTTTTTGTAAACTTGGTAGATCTTTTTCAAACAATATCGTTCGTTAGCGCCTTTCAATCATTTTTCCTCTTTTTGCTTCCGAATGGAAGCATTGCAATCGTCCGATCCCGACCGGAAAAAAAAAATTCTAATTTTGCTTGGAAACGATGTAGAATGGTCTGAAATGTAAAAATACAAAAGTTTTTGAGAATGTCTGTGCGTGGTGCCCCCTGGCCAAGGGTGATTTTTTAGTTAAGAAAAGATAAAGGTGGGTAAAAAAATTTGAAATTTTGTCAAATAGTAGGTAAGAGTTGAGGCTAACTATGCAATGAAAATTCTGCTAGATCGGTCAAGCCGTTTTTGAGAAATCGTGATTTGTTTATAAATCGTTTTTTCGAAATATCTCCAAAACTAATGAAGGTATTCAGTTTTTTTTTATTTCATTCTCTTCGCCATGATTGGCTCTATTGGAATCAATCAAAAATTTGCAAATGAACTCTGGAAAAAATCATAGTTATTGTCACTTCTATGTTTTTGAAAAAAAAATGTTGTACGCACTCTCACCCCCGCAAAAATCGAGATATCAACTTTGACGAGATTGTCCTTTTATCTCTGCAACGGA
>NW_011887853.1:282606-284022 GCF_000806365.1 Fopius arisanus
TATATTATTCTTTAGTAACGTTCGTAATGATCGAATTGATTTTATTTATACATCCAACTTCAGATTGTATAGTCATTCTGCAATTTAGAAAGAGCAATTTTGGTTAACTTTCGATTGGAAGGCCGAACTGGAAGATCTGACGATTGAATGATAATTTCAGAATTGGTCATCACTTTCTTATCATGATTGTGACTTCGGCTGAGGCGAAGATCAGGTTGATGAGCCCACGGCTGAGGGTTTATTATTTCCCATATGGTTTTTAAGGTTGTATCATAATTTTTTTTTTCAGTTTTCGTTCAAATTTTTATAGTGAATAGTTCGAAAAACTAGCTACAAAATTAGTACTTTCTGTTTAAGGTTGACCGTTTTGAATTTGAGATAGAATTTTTTTCAATTCGAGTGATACGTGTTTAAATGGAGTTTCACCGATTAGAATTTTTTAAAAATCAACAGCTCGACGGACGAGACGGAATACAGAAAAAAAAATTAAATCGATTGACCATTTGGTTTACACGATATAATTATCTAAAGGGAGATAAATAAAAAACAAAGACTGGCGAAAGCTGCAAAAATGAAGAAGATTTGGCAAAATAAATATGACGAGAAAAATAAAGAACAAATGAATAATCAAAAAGAAGGCCAGAACGAACATCAGAATGAAGTTACAAATTAAGATAAAAATGAAATGAATGCCTGTCAATAACATAGGAAAAAATTATAGAAATTAACAAATAAAGATTTTTTAATCAAATAATTAGATGTTTTCGTTCATTTTTCGAATTGGATCTATATACATTCTTAATAGATATACATTAATAGGAAAAAAAAATTTGTAAAAACCATTCGGAAGCTCGCCATCAATTTATTGATGGCAAACAAAATATACCCATACATTTCAATAACTCATCTACAGTCATATAATTGCTGTCGCCTGCTTGTTTTCATTATTTCTTTATAACCATTCGAGTAGCACCCGCAACTCAAATTTGATCCCAAATTTTAATATATTTTAGGCTAAAGAGATAAAATTTATACAAAAGAAGAGATTCGACAGATAATCCATTCGGGTTTTAATATGATAATTCTGTTCTTTGAGTAACAACGGTTCGCATTAAGAAGGGCTTTTCCGTACTCAATAATTGTATGATTAAACGAATTTACCTGTAAGTGAAATTCTATCATAATTGTATGAAGCGCCTCTTTCGAAAAGATGAACACGTAGTACTCTTTCTATGCCTACTCCCAGCTTTTTTGCTGAAGAAGTAGACGCATGTCTGGTGTTATGCCCCAGAAATACCATTAAATTAAGAAATAGTATTAGGTAATTTCTCATTGACCTGGATAATATGACGACACGCGAAGTGGCACATATTATCCAAAACATGTAAAATCGAATCAAAGAATGTAAATGTTGTA